>NC_051076.1:86584034-86863819 GCF_004664715.2 Peromyscus leucopus | reverse complement strand
TATTAGGAGGTCTAATAATGTTCATGGTAATTGATGTATCTAGAAAACACTCTCCAATCGGTGATATTCATACTTATCTGTGGTTGAAAATTTGAGTAGTACCTATCTCATAGCTGGTCATACCGAAGTATATACTAACTATGATACATTTCAAGGAAGAACAGATCTATGGTAGTATAGACTCCAGCAACAAGCGCAGAAATTTTCTGTGGTGCACTTCCGTGCTATATGAGCAGGTATCTCGAAGGACATCTAAGCACATGATAAGTACAAGGAGATAAAACATTATGTAGCATCCTAAATTAGTGGTTCAAACATTAGTACGATTAGAATGGATAGCCTCTGCTGTTATAGGAGGTTGTATCCCGCACCAAAAACTGAACACTCAAGGTACTCAATGGCTTATGTAAGCAAATATTGGCACAGGTATGGAGCTGTTTTAACATACCTTGTGGGAGAACTTCCACTGACAGAAATTTTAATGGCTCTGAAAGCGGGTGAAATGTAAAAAGTTAACATTAATTACACTCACAATTTATGAGATATTCGTCTACAGGTAAGCATATATTTCTCTCTTCTATAAATATGTTCTTGTCAGCTAGGTATATAATCAGAACTGTCAGGCAAAATTCAGCTGAAGTAAACTGCTATTGTTGACACTAGCGAATACTAGTATGTAAATGACAAGTCATTGATTTAGGATAACTTATAGATATGCGCATAGCGTGGAATGATCCAGTATGCTTGGGTGAGTGCTTATATCCAAGACTGAATTACCTCAGTGGCTCCCACAAGTATCGTATATATCCTATCCATTCTTGTGAGACTGCCTTGAACTCAGACATCTCGGTTTTTGTAGATCTACCTATTAATCATTCTAGTATAAATTGCCACCAGAGTAAAGCGAGCTGTTGTGATTTCTCTCAATAGCACTTGTGAAGTATCTGCCATCCTACCACTATTCTTGATACCGAGCTGTTCTCAACTCTACAGCATAGCCATTTGCGGTCTCTTAGCGCTAGTCTACTACATGTTATCAGTTGTAATCTTCCATTAACTAGGTAGGGAGAGCTATGCTGCTACCTTCCCTCTTTGCGTAGAATTATTCTAGTCTATCTCTTGGTGCTCACTGCTTATGTACACACACTCTGTAATGGAATTCATTGAGAGCGAGTTCTTATTATATATCGTTGCTTAATTAGTATTATTTGCTAAGATATATACTAACTGATATACTGAGTATTTTATTAAGGAGATTCGCTTTCTAGCAAATTAGTACTGGAAAGGTTTAGGTATTAACTGAGGTATTTCAGATCTGAATAACCATGTCAGAATACACAGTCTATCACGAATACCTCAGTCTCTGATGGATGTGCACATTCTACATATGCGAAAATGTTACTTTCACTTTCTAGATTACTTAACATGTGCCACTAATACTTCTAGCCCACCTTCACTTTGTTTACCTGACATCCAAATGTTCCTAATTAATAAGATAGCTGAACATTTACCTCTGAAAGAAGCCAAACATTCCATGCCATAAATTCTCATGCAATTATTACATCTGCCAAGTATGTATAATGCTTCTAATTCTACAAATAGCACATTTCCTATACATATATATGTATCCTATTATTGAACTTTTGTCTTTGATGATTTACAGTTGCCACTATAGTTCTGAGCGTTCACGCTGTTCTAACTGTAGATGTTTCTACAATGCTGCACAAACTGTCTTATCTATCAAAGAGCAAGTATTGTTTTTTTTTCTATATTATTATTGACTCTGTATAATACATGTCAGGAAAGTGGGTGGTCTGAGATCATAGTATATATGAGCTTACTGTATGTAGGAGAGTATTCTTATAACAACGGATGTGAGTGTATCAAAAAATCATAGAGTGCGAGAGCATGAGACTGGTATATCACATCATTTGTCTATCACAATGTCGGAGTAGACCATATCTTGTACACAGGAACTCATTCAGCGAGAGCTAGAGAAAACATAGTTTAGCTACTCTGTCTCTATCTCGCTGATTCAAGTTATAAGGTAGGATAAAAGATGCCATAATTGGTTCAATGTCAGATTATGAGTTCATCCATCACTCGTACAGTGAGCATATGCGCAGCAAAGAGCCTTATTCTGTTGCTGATTAGAGTCCAAATACTGTAACATGGCACACATTATAATATATCACAGCAGAAATATAAGCATGTCTACACAATATGAGTCACAGCTATATGTATTAATAGTTGACGCTTGTATACCTTAGCATTAAAACATGCTAGTCATTTATATGATTTTTCTTAAGACCGTAGGGATAAGTAAGTACGTCGGGGACTCTACTATGCAGTCCACACACTGTCTTGCATCAGATAGGAATTTACATGAAAAGGATAGCTGTAGTTGGCCTTCAAATTCAATGTTATGACTGTATCTTCAGATTTCATTTTGTATGGGTGCTGATCTGCCCTTAAGGGCCTGAATTAACACATTGCATCGTGTTACATTTGTATCAAAGACAAGTACACGATCCACATGCACCTTATTATGTGTAGCCTATTAACTGCGGCAGTTCTGTGATTTGAGTACATTCTATTATACAACTCAAGTCAATCATTGGTAAAATTCTCTGAAGGTAAGTTGGTGTTCGTGAAGAAATGACTATGACCCACAACTTCATAGAATGCATGAATCAGAGTTAAATCGTGTGTTCTGACGTTCTTCAACTTGGGTGCCCAAAGGCATTCAATGCAGTCTGCTGTTTCAAGGTTGTGCGTCCGGATACTATATGCCATAATTCGAGTCAAGATATTAGACTATCTATTGTGATAGAACAGTTGTACACACTTATAATGTATTCCAACATGTGTCAATATAAGCGTAATCGTAGGTCTCTCTGCATCATGTGTGTTCAACAGAGAATAAAAGTGGTTTGCACTTTTTTTAAGTATGCCTCATTTTGCTAATCCGAGTGAAGTCACTCCAACTATTGAGTAATTGGGGACCAGTTCCAATAACAGACTATAAATTGAAGGCCATGCCACTCAGTACTTGTTGTTCATAAATTAAACATGTCTATAATACCTTACAACAATGTGAATGCATGCCATATGAGAACATATTTTGTAGATTATCTCTCAAATCTCAATTTCCACAGGGTTGATCATAGTACTAGTGAGTTTCTTCATAGAGCACTTATGGGGATATTACACTCTGTCTCTATCTGAGTCACCGATTATCTTTCACTAGTTAAGGGTGACACAATCACACCGGGTTTTTTTTTTGTGTTGTTGTTGTTGTTGTTTTTTTATAACTCTTTGAGCTTTCGTTCTTAATTTATAATGTATATTGGTGAGATTGAGACTTCTCCTTGTAAGTTTGTCTCGGTATAGTATATTGAATATTCCACTATATGAATGTTTCATATGTTATAATTATATCTAAGACTTCTATAACTTATCAGTATCAAATTGGCCATTATTTTCTCTAGTATTCGCGATGCTCTTGTCTAGATGCGTCTGATGTCGCTGAGGTCAGTTTCTCATATTGAGTCAGGAGCTGCGGACCACACAGGTAGAATAAAGACCTAACTGGTCCCTGCCCTAATTTAACAGACTCAACTACAATAACACTTTTTACCCATTAACAGAAGGATTAGTCGTCACACTGTAGATGAATTCAGATAGGTCTATTCTGGCGCTCATTAGTAATGTAACTATCCAGTGTAGACTTAGGATGGCTATGATGCAACCGTTTACTTCTAGTCATGTAATCCACTTCCCAATGCTCTAGAGCTCTTCTACTGGCACTATCTCATACACATGTCCCTCAAACCATCCCTCCAGCCAGTACTGGAGTTAAAGGATACTGTGACCATGTTTCAGTTTTCTTGTGTAGGTCTGAGGACTTGAACTCAGTCCTCATGACTTATCAATTGTTGAGTCTGCTATTTTTATGTGGAGACAAAATCTCCTGCTATTGATTCGTTTACAGGCCAATTTCCCCCTGTAAAGAATTCAAGGCTGTCTACATTCCACAAACCCTTTACTATGATGATTGTATGTTGACAGAAGTCTTGGAAGTGACCTAGCGAGAGCTCTCAAAGTGATAACGCACATAGCTGCAACAGCGAACACAGGCAGTGTACAACCTGGCTGTAGAACGCTTCGCCTATCTGCTATTTGTGTAGTTATTGTGAGAGCTGAGAAGCAATGTTCATATTATGTACGGGACATAGAGTTTTGACCCTAAACCATGGGGTGTCAGGAGAAAAGCTGCGCTTGGAATATCTCCCTTAAATGTACGTGGACAGCAGACTGAAGGGGGTACAAAGTGGTAAGATTAATCCCTCCATGTCCACAGCCACGCAGCAGTGAAATATCATTATGTGACTTTTCAAAAACAAACTACTTACGTCGACATCACGTAAGAATGCGAAACACAGGTGAGTAATTTATCTATAAATCAGTACATGTCTGCTACTGCGTCAGTTGAACGTGAGGATCCTAAGAGACATCTGTGGAAGCAGGAGTATGTCTGATCTAGTGCGTGAAGTGATAACTCCAGGGGCATTTGGAGTCTCCAGTTGCAGTCTGTCCACAAGGTTTATTGCTCTCTATGGAGCGGCACTCTGCAGCTAGACAGAAAAAAGCACAGCACGGAACCAATCTCACAATCTTACTAGAGGAGCTATAGTGGACAGAGTACATATGAAAACGCCAGTACCAGGCTAGTATGGAGAAGCGAAATGCTTGTTAATTATCTACTCCTATTGTATCTTCCACCATGGAGAGTTGCGGATCTCTTCTCGCCTTGCAATGTCCACGAGCGAATCAATATCTCCAAAGGACCGAATTCATGCCTGAGATTTGTGATGCCTAAAATGTAACACTATGTAGAGACTCCAAACATAATCTCTGTATCTATAAAAAACACACAAGAGTTATATAGATTATTCTGCGGGTAATTGAGATTGAACACTAATGCATACACAACGTAGGGACTTCGGGATGACAGATCCATGCTTGATTCAGCAACGGTAACATACGCAGATTTAAACTTGTCTCTAAGTCTTACACAGAAAATACTGCCTGTCGACAAAGCAGAAAGCCTCTCTGTACAACCATCTCTAAGTATACCATTATCTTACCTGTGTCACTGAAAGATATACAGTCCTCCACACATTTCTATTTGTCTCATCATTTGGATCAGCTATTAGTCATTGCTTATCTTTGTCTCTACCGACTATTACGCTCCAAATCTATTAAGCTTATTATTTGGTCCAAAGAGAAAGCTCAAATGCTAATATCATATTTCTCGGATGATACTATGCACTATATTTGTTATTTCAAGAAATTGTGACATCTCTTTCAATTCCTAGTTTGCGAAAGTTTCCGGCTTTTTTTTCCCTGCCAGTATGATGACTCTTATCTTAGAAATCGTTATACCACAACTGTCATATAACAGATATAGGTGTGGCACGACATTGAATAGTGGAGAATTTTCTGCCACATCCAAACGCTTAGACAAGCCCCTCACAGCAACTAGACCAATCGCTAGCTAATAGCCTACTCTGAGTTTAATTCATGAGACAGCCAGTCTACGCCATGGTGGCTATACCCCCTTCTACCTTCCTACTGGATTGCCTTATCCGCCTTCCAATCCTGAGGTTTTTTGCACATTCTTGTTAAGTAGTAATTTCTTGTGATGTTGATCTGCTAAGGATACACTAGTGTGAGCATGCCTGTCTCCATTTATGAAGAGCATTTAATGTATGATAAATTGAAGGCTCTTCACGCGCCCCCGCTCGTGAGCGGAATGTGGGCAGAGAGGTACGAGGGAGAATGAGGTATACTTGCACTAGATATGATGGATGCGAGATAATACAGAGTTGCTTGAGAAGATATAATGTAGAGAAAGACACGAAGTCATATTCATAATTCCAATCTAGACATACAGTTATGATAGATAGCGAAGTACAAAGGTTGGGCAAGTCAGTAGAAGCAACCAGATAATAATTTAACATACTAGACCCTCTATCAGGCCTTACAGCATTAGTCTAAGTCGTATACACGACCTGTCTTGGGTTAGTATTTTCTTTACCCTTATGGTGAGTTTCTGTCTTCACTGCTTTGTGAGATGATATGGCTACTATAGTGGAATTTCGTAGGCAGAAGGATAGGAACTTTATTTTCAAACCAAAGTTGCTTTTTAGTGCAATGGGTCTTTCATCCACAGAAATAGTAAGCGCCTAGATGAAGACTGAGAGTATTATTCTTGTTGATCTGGGCACCTACTGTGAGACTGGACGTAAATTTGTAGATAGTAATGGATGTGTTACATATTAGAGTACAGATGAAAGTGCTCTACCATAGTGTTCTAACCAACGTAAGGCGGTATGCCCGATTTAAATGCACACTGTGACCAGTGTGAGGTGACATTATCACTAAGTTGATGATGTATTGCAACGTTCACAACGTCAGGTTAAGAGTAGTCAACAGTAAGAAGGGCACGAGAATAGAATGAGTAGGGGGTCCATGGGTGCGGAAAGCCTTGGCTTGAGGTGTGATTAGCGTACCACAGTGGGATGAAATATATAGGTGCAGTGTATCTCTATATCATAAGCAGTTAAAGCCTGCTGATGAATCTTGACCCGGAGTCACGCTGCGATAAGATGAAAGGCCACACAGGACACACTATCACAATCTACTGCAAGATAGGAGAGCAGGTGCCAGCTTTGTTAGATAGATGGATGTTGGAGATAACATTTACTAATGACTAAATTGGGTGGGTAAGACAGGTTGCTGGAGTTCTTGGAGAAGTTGGGGTCAGGTGACTTATGGTTCAAAAATTGCTATTGTAAATAGGTGTGGAAAATTTATCGTGAATAAAATAGATACAAATAAATCTTCAAAAAGAACACACTAATTGTGCACTCACACAGTATAATCTGCTGAGCATCAAGTAAGTCAAAATGAGGGCATCTAACACTTAAACTCATGGCGAACTATAGAGAACTCTGCATGGTAAGAAATTGAGTTGGCGTGAGTATTTTGTTTTGTTTGTACTCTGATCTCATTAGATATAGGTGGTGGCTATACTGTGAGTAGTTTATTAAGAGACCTAACAAGACTTAGAGGCCGGAGCGAAATTTAACTGAGGAGAGAGTGATAGGATGTTAAAGCTGTTGTCATTAGCAAGCTATGAACGGGTCACAGCACGAGCTTTAGGCAACTGAACATACATTGAGCTATTGAGAGAAGCTCAGGATTAGCAGAATATAGACTGTCCTTATCTGACACATAATGATGCGAGTCAGTGTTGACGAAAAACTAGACACTCTGTACAGTTAATGAGCTAGAAGGGCTAACCAATCATGAAGATATCCGTATCAGTGAAGATCACATGGAGAAAAATAGCATTAAAATAATAAATAAGTTTATAATGTACATGTATGAATATATGTATATGGTAATATTGTTTATTATTTTATTGGTCTTCCTGGAGTGGAACCCAAACGCGCATACATATTATATAACTGAATATAGATAACTGAGTAAAAAGTAGATGTAATGAAAGATCATAGAAAATGAGGTGACAGAAAGAGTGTGATAGTATCATTATCAGTAATACCAACAAACCATGGGATCATCATTTGAAAATGGGGTAGTAATAAGAGAACATTTGGGTAGTAAACCACCCCAAGAAGAAAAAACATTCAGATTTTAGGAGAACGGGAGGAGCTCCCTCCTGGTAAATGATACTGACGCGAGTATAACATGCATGTAAATATACCGCAAGCTGCAGTGCTTAGCCTAATATACATTTTAAAAAAGGCAGATTCAACAGCGTGAATACTATTTCTAATGTACACGCACATTAGTAAGTTGTCTAAAGAAAGTGATTTTTAAATATTGGATAAAAAAAACACTTTAATATAGAATTTAATATATATGAAAGCCACAAATACCTTGAATTGACCTGGAAACAGAGACAGGAGGGTCTCTGGAGCTTGCTGGTCAATATATGTATTCACATAAGCAAAACATCAAATGGTGAAGTCCTTGCACAATTGCTTAGGTGGGATGTAGATCACACTCACAAACAGATAGGTAGACGAGTTATTGACGTGTAGCGTGCTTAAAGGAAGCCTGGTGGGGGTGGTTGTTGGTGTGGGGTTTGTGTGGAGAATCCACCAGCAATGCAAGGTATCATTGAAACTTTCAGGTTACAAAAATGAGGCCAACCTATACTATGAGGAGCACTTATACTAAGGTATCTAGAAAAAAGCGAGAATAAAGATTAACAAGAGAGAAACATCTCGTGCGAAGTTTTAAACAGCTCTGAAATGGGACATCTATGATTATTAGTGCGAGAGCAATATGATAAACTAATACCCTAATATGCTAATGTGTATCCTTCAGAGGTAACTGTCTAGTATTCTAAAGATCAATTGTGAAGGAGGTCATATCATATCTGATCACTTTTCATCTACCTAATTGCGAGATCAAAAGTGGAGAGAGAGAGCACATGATGATACCAGATTCAATATGACTACTACTCATATACTGTTTATTCACCATTAGTAAAAAAAAATACCAATCGAATTATGACAAACAGTGTACTTAAAAATATGTAGCTAATTGCAACACTGAGTTAGTTAAATGAAAGCATTTTTAGAGCCACCATTAGCGTATGCTGTACGTGTAAATATTGAGCTAAAATTAAATCACTCAATGCGAGGTATCAGAGACTATGATGTCCCTGGTCCACTGCGTATCCAGTTACAATACAGAGAATTGAGGACTAGAGTAATGAATCTATTATGTCTCTTATCCTGCACATACATGTTGAGTAGCACAATAATATCATAAATCTTGAGCGTGCTCACATTAGTCAATTGCACCATGAGTCTATATCCACAAGATTGCCCTAGGCAGATGAAACAGGAAGATTTCAGCAACAAGTCGTTGAACACGAAAGCCAGTGCACGGCATAAACAAATCAGGAGTAAAATCACAAATATCACGCCTGAAGCGTTAGAGCGTATAATAGAGAGCAAACTGAGTTGTTATGCGAGTATAGTCTAACCAAGAAAGGATACTGAGGATGGTCTCTATTGAGAGAACATGAAAGAACGATGATGATGCATCAGAGACATTCGATATTTAAGAGATTGAGAGAGCGAGCTACTATTTAACGAAGAAATGAGAGCACAGAGATCTCGTATGAGGTAAAACAGAGACAAGACTATGAAGGGATATTATCTGTATAGTGAGTCTAGAGAATCCACGAAGAACTTCACATAAGAGTCGAACTCCATTTATGAGAAGTAATAGTATAGAGTTCAATTTTAAGCATTTGATGACTCACACCAAATGGGGAAATACACAGTTTATAACATCCACAGTTATATTTATCAATGAACAAGACTGACCTGATTACTGCGCAGGATACTAGAGAGTAATAAATGAATATGAAAAATTTTAATAGAAACATGTAATAATCACTACAAGAGAGCGACATGTAAATTCAATTGATAGTTATGCTTCGAATGATCTATCGTGTGTTGATATGACAGCATTATTTCACCTAATTGTCAACACATCAGAGTTGTGTGTTATTGCTCGAGGATCCAGTATAGTGCATGCACTGTCTTCAGTTGGTTTGCGAGTTAAGCAGTGAGAAGAAATTTGGTCAAATGACCATCTAGCAACTAACTAAAACAAAGGGAAACAGAGTTAAATTATTGCGGTGTACTATTTAATCATTATATCTGAGATAGGTTATATCATTATCATCATGGTGTAAATATTGTTGCATGCCATACTTAAGATCAGTGTATAGGAAGAGCAAGCTGAGTATTAAATATATCTCACCATCTACACGCAGATAGTGAATTGATGTCACGAACATGGGGAGATCATTCAGATGCAATTTGCCTGACTCAAGACGCCATACCCACACAAGATTGAACAGATCTTTAACTCTCTGTCTACAACAAGGTACTACTTTCACGCAAAGCAAACATCAGCAATACTCACTATGTAGTGCCACACCAATGAGTTTATAAGTGAGTACTATTTATATTTCATACAAACGACAGTTATTACTACTAAACCTGCACACTGATTTATCACACTGTATATTGAAAAGGAAATTCTCATGCCATCTGCTACTCTACGTAGCCTAAAAATAGCTTCTGGAATGTAAGGAGTATTTTCCACTGACTTATATTTACTAACCTCTTGACCTTAAGTTATATAGTCAGTGTGTTAGAGAGCCAGGTGTACGCATAACGTTCCTATATGATGTGAAAGACTGTAGACTGTAGTTTTGGGTCTCACACAATTCAGTATATCTCAAGATATTAGCAGTTCACGAAATTGAGCAGTGTAGTATTGTCTGCACATCTCTTAACCTCAGTACGCTATCCACCTATTTCACATTTCATAATATAATATGCGTCATACATATATTCTTGAGTTTCACTGCTGGCTTCAAGTTCCATTATATTATCTTATGGCTTATATATAATCATAACACAATTTACTAGCCTATTTCTGTACAATGAATATGATATTAACCATATTTTCCACTGTGCTTTCTGTATAAATACAGTGGATGCCTAGATGGTCTCAAGATATCTTTCCAGAACTAAACCTAGATTAAAAGAATAACACGAATAAAGGAATACTGTAGATTAATAATCATCCATTCTTCCTTGAAATATTAATTTGTTTTTATGTCATTTAAAGTCCTGCTTTATTTTTATCATTCAAGAAATATTATTATCTTTACTTCTATATTTTTAAATGGCACTTCAAGTCATCCATGAGAGATGAATAACATCCAATGGATGAGGAGCTGTAATTGAAGCCAAAAAATGACATCGAACACACCATTGAGATGTCTACGCCAGTTGCCTTCTGGATCAGTGCAATGGAGAGTAATATATATTTGTAGTAAGCAGAAGAGAAGACATATGACACACTACATGAAATAATAGCGTACTAGAAGGTGCTCATTGTATGCGGAGAATAGGCCAGCGCGACTACCTTTTTATCTTTATCATGAGTATTTAAAAGTAAATAACCAATTATTTATTTCATAGTATTTATGCTATAAAAATTATAAAATATAATTTACGAATGATAGAAGCAATAGAGGAAGTAAACAAAGATATATATTTTCTAATATAAACTGTTCAGTTATATTATATAATGTTTAACATATAGTCTATAAATGTCTATGTAATTAATAGTACACAGAGTAGTAACTGTATGCCCGAGAGTTTGCGTACCAAGCTTATTCTATATTAACATTGCACCTAACTTTCTTTAGAATATGAGACTAGTGAAATGGACAGATCTCAGAAGGCAGGCTTACTCCATATTATCTCTCCAACGTTTTCCCTATAATCCCACCGGGTTTTGCATATGAGAACTATTCTCTTACACTATATAGCGTGTGGCTCCTCTGGTACCGGTGAATTTTCTGCTATATTATCAGCAATGGATTCATATCGAGCATAACAATGTCCTTCCTAGTTGTGGGTACCTAAGATTCTGACATAGACAATTGTATATACACTTACAGACGTATTTATTTTATGTGGTGAAAGGGTTGTGGAGTGGGGTCGATATGCCCAGTGCTCCGAGGGGCGAGTAGCGATCCTTGGAGGTCAGCACGCGAGCGTCTAACTTGTCAGTGAAGTGGAGGTTGTCTCACACGAAGCAATGTTCTGTTCTATTGTGGTATCGTTCGAGTGGCGTTTGTGCTTGAGGTAACTTCAGTGCGTTGTACATGTCAGATCATGAGCCGAGCGAGGTAGGCAGAGAGCAGCTAGGGAGCTATAGTGCAGCAGACAGAGTCTTGAAATTCTGTATTTCATAGTCTGTATTTGCCATTATTCCCAAATCAATATTTGAGAAAATAGACTTTACATGTGTAATCGTCTCATCCGTCTCTCTATTGTATTAACTTTGCTAATAGTCCATTGCAAACATGTGCGCGCGAGTATAACTTAATAGGTGTATGGAAATCTTAGCGCGCTGCGTTGGTAGTGCCTTAGTGAGAGTATGTCCTGAGATAATAGATTCATCTATGTTATAATTGATATGAGCAACTGTACTGTAGGCAACTTCATCAGTGTTTATGTACACTCCACAAGCTATCAGTAATCAGTCCAATCCAAAGGTAACTGTTTAATACAACAGCCAGCTAGCGGTGATTCAGCTTTCGAGCAGTCTATATCAGTAACCTTGCTAGAATAGGAATTGCTGAAGCGAGCTTGTTTGCCTATCACCATCTACAATGGAATAGGAAAAATAGACTTGATCATTGTGAACTGGTAAGTATGTCCCAGATAACACATATCATGTAGCTGTGGCGTGAGATGGTGAGTTGTTCTAGGTATCCGAGATGTGCGAATAAATAGGTAGATGAGTCACTAGGCAAGGTGATGGAGAGAGCAGAGACCAGGAGAGAAGAAGTAGAAGGCGTCAGAGGAGTTGTAATTATACTAGATAAGGTCTGGACAATCAAAATCAACTTAAAATCTGTGAAAGTAGATATAACTTTCACTAACTAGCGATGCAGCAATTCAGAACACATAAATATCTTCTTTAGTGATCATTATGAAAATGGGTAATTTCTGATTAGTCATCTTCTTGAGATATATAATTGTTCGGTCTTATGCATATTTTATAGAATGCTATGGTACGTTCTTTGAGAAAATACACCGCGTAATGTAGAAGACTCATCTACTGAGTAGAATGAATTCTTCAAATGTAAGTTTGTATTAATTGTGAGCTGAATTGTAAATGTAGACTCAAATATTGCAAAGTAATACACATTATATTTATAAGTAACAATTATAATTTCATTGGTGAATTGGAGTTACTCCTATTATTGAGTTACAACCTGGATACCTGTTCTTGATCTATAGACAGAAATAGGATATGTATTCAACATAGGAGCAAGCCTGATGGGCAGAACACTTGGTCAACTGCTGTTCGATTCAGATTCACGACGTAATACTGGATATTTATGAAATTGATATAGCCTGACACACATTAACGAGCGTGTGTTGAGTATCCTTTTTTGTTTTATTCTACTTTTCCAACGCTATAATTACTATCAATAGTTGAGTAGAGGTCAGAAACTTCTTGCATTTGTTGGTCAAGTAGTTATAATTGCGCATTGACTGATCACAATGATTTGAGAATTATTTAATACATCACACTACTTTACATTAATGTTCTGAGTTCTTCAGCTAATTAGAGAGACATGCACACATTTTATGCATATGATATCTTTTCTTTTAAATATAGAAAAATATGTGTGCTCCTGTAAGAAAACTCAAGAGAGATCAACCAATCCTTATGATGCGATATGGGAGCTGCATATAATTGAGCTATTACTAGAAGTACTTGTCTCAAAACATAGCATTGTTTCACTACAAAGAAAACATAATCTTGTATGGCTATTAAACCATATAATATTTTAATCCACACTTGCATCAACTACTAAAAGGTAACAATTGGAGCTATTCACTGTCTATTGATATTCATTAGAGTTTTCCTTCGATGAAAGACTTATTTTTCGTGCGCATATTCAATATGTATTGAATTAATTATGTAAATAGAGTCATGGTACTAAGTTATTCTTTGTTATTTTGGCGTGTCAGAAATGCCTCGTTAATTAATTATATTATATTCTACACTAGTAGCTATTGCATAATTACTGAACAACTTAGAATCAAATGAAATTCTGACTGGCGACGCCTATAGAATTACATTATATTCAGAATAAAAATGGTAGCATAAGAGAGTGAGTGAGTTAATATATATAGAGATGGTATCTACATATGATGTAATAATTGTGAGTATAGAGAGAGTTTTAGTGAAGGTGAGTGATAGTATTATAGAATAATCATTTATATTAGGAGATATAAACATCAAAATTCATAAACTATTGTCGAATATACATATTACCTGTGTAGCATCTACTATTTTATTTTAATCAAGGGTGTGGATCTATATTCTAGAGAGTTACTCTTCATGTTTTTTAATTAACAAGAGAGTGTTTGAAAATAAGTAGCTGACACTCAATTGAATTGAGAAATGTATCACTGCATTGCATGAAAATACTATATTTCACACATTTTAAATGTATAATTTCATATACGTAACTTTATTCAGTAGGTCATTTCTAAGACTGTTGAAATTTGAGTAATATAAGAATTCAAGCAATCATAGAAAGAATATATGTAATCAGTAAGTATTATATACTTCTAATCAGTATGTATCATAATCAATAATTCAACTAATATATTACATATAATATTGTTATGTCTCTCTGCAGATGGTAGTAACTTTCTAACTCGTAATGTATAAGGAGTAGTATAAGTGTTACTAAAGTATATATATAAATGATAATGAATACCCATACACAAGAAATTCGAGATTGAGAATATATCACGTCGTACTATCGATATTAAAGTCAACTTATAATGAGGCATCCATAAGAAAAGTATACTAAATAATTTCATTCTAGGTATCATTCATGAGAATAGTATTTAAAACAGTTTAGAACACATACTGTCAAGGAAGAACTACTTCAAAGACCTACAGAATACGTAGATGTAATAAAAGTCGACTTAATATAAAAGCGCTAGAACAAGGGACTAGAACAGACAGGATCTTGCTCTCAATGCAAGCACTGGAATTCACTCTTATCAAACATATGAGATGATGTGGCTCTACCTATATATGAACTATCTCTACATGATGAGAGTTGTTCGCATTGATCTATGAATGCAGTTCATAGAGTGCAACAATAGCCGATTTGAGCAAGAAAACACATGCGCGCGGGATGCTGTGCGAGAAAGTGTATTGACAGAGTAGCACACAGGACCCATGGGAAGGTGACCACTGAATTTTGCATGGCAAAATGGCTCTTCGGGTTCCTGCTTCACAGAGGAAACTGCCAGACATTCTACAGGACACAGAGAAAAGAGACTGAGAGACTCTAGGCATATATGGCTGAAGACAGATGCCCCACCTTTACAGAGGAACTTTGATGACTGTCCAGGCAGGTAGCTGTCTCTGTCATTCTAGATTTTTTGGAAGATGCTTACAATACTCTTCTTGTTTATTTGGGTAATATTATATCCTTCTGAGATCTTTGATGTAGTTGAAGACTAGATAGTTATAATTTTCCTTAATTACAATAAAAGATAAGACATAAAACCTTAGACTCACAAATATAGGATAGATAGGATATCTTCTTTAATTTTGCCAAATACAAATAGACTAGATATTATAACTATAATTCTTGCTTGATAATTATTTTGATATATGTAATTTTACTATGTTAATGTTAAAACCTTCCTTTCTCACAAAAAGAAAAAGGGAAGTGCTGTGAATATCATTCTGTGTGCTGTGAAGGTGTTGCTCTGATTGGTTGATAAATAAAGTTCTGATTTGTCAGTAGCCAGGCAGGAAGTATAGAAACGATAAGCAAATAAGGAGAATTGTGGGAAGGATGGAAGGCTGAGTCAGGAGACACCAGCCCACCATCCAGGGAGCAGCATGTAATGGCACACAGTTAAAGCCATGGAGCACATGGCAACATACAGATTAACCAAAATGGGCTGAGTTTAAATGTAGAGCTAGTCAGTGGTAGGCCTGAGCTATTGGCTGAGCAGTTTTAATTAATATAAGTTTCTAAGTGATTGTTTTTATAAGCAGCTGTGGACCACAGGACCAGGTGGGAATGGAGGAAAACTTGAACTTGGGATCCTCCTGCTTCTGTCTCCTTAAGCAAATCATACCAGCATGAACCACCACATCCAGCCTCATGCACCTTTGGCTTGATCTAGGAAACACAAGGCCACAGGTGAGCAGATTTTTAATAAATTCATGAAACAAATGTTAGTTAACAAATGTAACATGAGTCTTGTAAGGTCTTATTAATTAAAAAAAAAAACCTGGAGCCAGATATTGGGGTGAATGCTGAAAGATCAGAGAAACAGAACAAGCCACAGCCAACCTCACCTCACTAACTCCTCAGCAGATCATGTTTCCACAAGTCTTCAGACTGAAAGCCTCTGAGTCCTCACCCCGGAGGTCTCAGCTGAACTGCTTTAGCCACTAGCTTACCTCTATGAAACCCTCAGTCCAAGGAGAGAGACTTCCTGTTTACTCACACCTATATATCTTTCTGTGCCCTGCCATCTTCCTTCCTTCCTAGTGTTGGGATTAAAGGCATGTGCCACCATGTCTGGCTCTGTTTCTAGTGTGGCCTTGAACTCACAGAGATCTTGATGAATCTCTGCCTCCTGAATTCTAGGATTAAAGATGTGTGTTACCATTGCTTGACTTCTGTGTCTAATATAGTGGCTGGCTTTGTCCTCTGATGCCCAAGCAAACTTTATTGAGGTATACAATATATTACCACAGATTAAAAGAGCTTTGAATTACTATAGTATCTTTGACAATGTTATTTTATGTCCAACTATAGGATAAGGCACTTGCTCAGAATCTGAAGGTTGCAAATTCAATGCTCAGGACCTATATAGTGGAAGGAGCAAAACAACTAATGTGTGTTATCCTCTGACCTTCATCACACACACACACACACACACACACACACACACACACACGCACACACGGACACACGGACACACACGGACACACACGCACACAGAGAAAGCAGTAAATAAGTAGAAAAAATTTAAAATACGGTCTTTTAATGTAGTCAAAGGCAATAATAAAACTTTTAGGAAATGAAAATTGAGACAGATTAATTAAAACAATAGATACTACAGAAATGAAAATTGATATATGTGTATATAAATTACTATATTATAGGTAATAAATGGCTAACATCCACAGGGCATCTATTTATAATCAGTAAGCCAATAAACATAATTCTAAAGTAATTGCTATGCCATTTCTTTATTAGTAGATAAAAGTTGTCATGCAATTAGTTACTATGAATGTAATTAAACTCTTTTTGTCCTCAAAAAGCTTGAAGGAGTTTAAATTTGAAAAAGGCATGGTGTCTGAATGTATATAACAGTAAGTGTCTATCATTTCATTTGCAGCTATAGTGGTATCTATTAATATCTTATAATTTTTTAGGTAATTTCACACTAAATTTAAAATTTTAGTTTGGAGCCTTGCGATAAAAATCTTAAAAGACAGAGAAAGAAATTAATTATATTTACAATCAAAATTACCAATGTTTTATATGTGCTGACATTTAGGTTAGAATCTAATTTAAAAACATTAGTGAATGTTGTAGTTTAGAAACTAAAAAAAAAAAAAAAAAACATATGTCGAAGCAGAAAAGCCATCAAAGACACCTGCACACACCTACCGCATAAATGAAAAGATGAGACTAGAGCATAAGCATAAAGGATCTTTTAGAGAAGCAAACTGCTGTTCCTTTAAAGATGTATCATACAGTTGAGGAAATACAGACAGTCTTAAAGTTACTTGAGATTTCTGTGCACACTCCCTAACTGAAACTTGAGATAGATCACTGAATCTATTCTGAGAAAAAAGATAAAGAATAATAGGATAAATGGGTAATCACTGAATCTACACTAAAAAGAAAAAGAGGAAGATATAAAAATGACAAAAGGTAGATTACTGAATCCATTATGAAAAGAAAAAATACTTTTAAAAAGGAACTATTTGTTTTAAATAAGATAAGTAATGAAAATTTTTGGTCTGAGTTTATCAGATGTTACTGGACTGAACATTGTTAATATATATATAATGGAGTTTTTATCTGAATCTGTCAAATGTTAATGGACTAGACACCGTTAATGTAATCTTGACTGTATATTTTTTATACTTACTGGTTATAATTTTTCTTTTCTTTTTTTTTTTTTTTTTCGAGATAGAGTTTCTCTGTGTAGCTTTGTGCCTTTCCTGGAACTCACTTGGTAGCCCAGGCTAGCCTCAAACTCACAGAGATCTGCCTGGCTCTGCTTCCTGAGTGCTGGGATTAAAGGCGTGCACTGCTGCTGCTGCTGCTGCTGCTGCCACCGCCGCCGCCGCCACCACCACCCGGCAATTTTTCTTGTATTATTTATAAGCTTTTTTAAATTTTAGACAAAAAGAGGAAATGTGGTATTGTATTCCCCCAAATATTGTACATGCTAATAAACTTATCTGGGGTCAGAGACAGAGCAGCCACAATATTAAACATAAAAGATAGGCAGTGGTAGCACACACCTTTAATCCTAGCATTCCAGAGGTAGAAATCCACGTGTTCAAGGATACAGACAGGCCTGGTGACTCATCACGCCTTTAATCCCAGGGAGTGGTGGTAGTAAGCAGAAAGGTATATAAGGTGTGAGGACCAGAAACTAGAGGCATTTGGCTGGTTAAGCTTTTAGCTGGTTAAGATTCAGGCTTTGAGCAGCAGTTCAGCTGAGAGCCATTGGGATGAGGAAACAGAAGCTTCCAGTCTGAGGAAACAAGATCAGCTGAGAAGTTGGCCAGGTGAGGTTAGCTGTGGCTTGTTTTGGTTCTCTGATATTCTAGCATTCACCCCAATACCTGCCCGGGTTTGATTTTATTAATAAGACCTTCTAAGATTCCTGCTACAGAAACTTTCACCATAAAGAATGTCAGCAAATGTAGAAGAATGGGAAGTAGGTGATGAAGAAATGTATGAGTTGTTTATAAGACTTTGAATATTAGATAGAAAGAAGATTATTAAGGACAAAATGTTTGCATCAGAGTGATGAATGTTCCATGATTCTACTTGCATGAAGTAGTCAAATATTAGCTTCATAAGAATTGAAAACAGAATGGCTACCAGACTTAAGCAGATACTGCTGAGGAAGTGTTGATCAGCTGGTAGCTGTAAGTTAATTTATACAGAGAATGGTTGTTATAGAGACATTAGGGCAAAAGTAAATTTACTTAATAATGCATGAAATTGTGTTTAAATCTGTGAAGGAGATTTGAGAGATGGTGATGTGGATAACTGCATACACTGTTCTTGCAAAGAACCTGAGTTTGGTTCCCAGCACCCAGATTAAGGTACATAAAACTGTCACTCATGTTTCTGGTCTCTGTTTGCATCTGTACTTATATTCACATACCTGCATACACACACACACACACACACACACACAAACACCTATAAATAAATGTAAAAGGAATCTTTACAAACAATAAGAAGTGATAATTCATGTTATAAGCAATTTATGCAACAATAAATATTAAAAATGTATGTAAGCATGTTATTTTAAATTGTCACTCAAAACACACAGGGTGAATTACTCTTCTTCATTGTGTGTACAATCTGCACGCCTCTACCCAGCTATCCCTCTGACTGTCGGCAGATTCCAACACTCTTTGAAAATGTTATTCAATCTGTTTTGATTATATTTATTCCTCTTGCCTGAATTCCTCCTGCATCTTCTCTGACCTCCTTACCCACCTAAATTCATGAACTCTCTTTCTATTCTTGTCTCTGTTTTTGTCTCTGTTTCTTTCTAAACTAGACCAAACAAATCCAGTTTGTGCTGTCTAACTTCCCTTTACTGTGGGATTGTCTTGGTGTATGGTTGATATACCATGGTGTCATGCAATTAAGAAAAAAAATTACTTATCTTCTCCCAGCACAAAACAAACGGCAGTAGCTACTCAGCTAGAAGTGGAACTTTATAGGAAACTCTCTTTCTCTATGCTGAGATGTTTGTCTAGCTTGACTCTGTGCAGGTCTTGTGAATCCTGGCACAGTCACTGATTTCATAAGTGCATCTAACATGTTCTGTATGGAGAACACTCTTTCCTTGATGTCATCTACTACCTCTGGCTGGGTCTTACAATTTTTCTAACACTTCTTCTGCATAGGTCCCCAAATGTTAAGAGGAGGGGTAAAATGTAGACATCCCATTTAGAGCTGAGCACTCTGGAGTTTGAAATTCTTAGCACACTGACCGATTGTGCTTCTCTACAATAATTGCCATCTACTGTAAGAAGAAGCTTCTGTGATGAGGGTTGAGAGGCACACTAATGTACAGGAATATAAATAAATCATTAATAGTCATTATTTTACTATGTCCAAGTGGCAGAATATAAATAGTGGGTTCACCCCTGGAGCCCATGGACTGTCTAACCACAAGTCCTTGGCTTGTTGTCAAGTATGGATTCTGTTTAATAGAGTGGGCCTTAAATCCAATTTCAAAAGTGTTTTGTTATTCCCATAACACTCATGACACTATTGTGCCAGTGGGTATGTGTTGCCATTCAGATTGTTATTGTAGCTTATGAGGTTTATTGCTAATTGAAAAAGGTGATTACTTTTCTCCTCTAGTAAAATGCATAGCACCTTCTAGAACTATGCAACTTGGCTGTAGAGAAATAGCTCTCATCTGAGTATCGGCCAGATTTTTTTCATTGTTCTAAGTTTAGAACTTCTGACTTTAGCATGCAGTGTCATTAGAAATATGATGTTAACTATCAATTTCTAGATAATAACCAAGAACATTTTCAATAATCTGTAATAATTGATGGTCTATGAGACATATTAGCCTAACTGAAAATGAGTAAATTTGATGTTTGAGGGCTAATTTGGGTCTAGTTAATGTATTGTTTCATATTGTAGGGTAACACATTTATATCATTTTTAAATCTGTATACATTTATATTTAGAAGGCTTCTAAAAAATTGGTTTCCATATGATATTTTCAAAATATTATGAGTATTAGTGTTCCATCACCATAGCTCCTCCTCTTTCCTGTCCTTTCACCCCACCACAGTTAACTCTTCTTGTTCTGTTTTACCCTTTTCCCTTTATGACACTATTTATATTCCCTTCCTTAAAACACCTCCTATTCCTTTGTTGCTGATACATAGTTACCCAATCTCTGTTCCTGTCCAAAATGACATACATAAATCTAAAGCTTAAGAGATAACAGACATACATGCTGTTAATTCAGTGTTCTATTGCTATGAATAGACACCATGACCCTGTTGTATCTCCGGTAAAACAAAACATTATTTTTAATTCTTTTTATTGATAATTAATCAGTATAAAAATTTTCTAACACAATCACCATTTCCCCTCCCTCTTCTCCTCCCAGTTACTGTCCCAACTACCCACCAACCTCCATTAACTCCCGCTCCTTTACTTTCAGAAAGGTGCAGGACTTCCATGTATATCAGCCAGCCATGGCATATGAAGTTGAAGCAACACTAGGTACTTCTTCTATTAAGGCTGGATAAAGCAACACAGCAGGGGGAAAATGTCCAAAGAGTGGGCAACTGGGTCAAAGACATCTACTTATCCCACTGTTAGGAGTCCCACAAGAAGATCAAGATGCACAAATGTAACTCATGTGCAGAGGTCTGGGGTCAGGACCATTCACGTTCTCCAGTTGGCAGTTCAGTCTCATGAGCCCTGGTCAGTTGTCTCTTTTTGTGTTCCTTTGGTTTCCTTGGCACCTCAGGTTCTAGTTCTCAGAATCCTTCCTTCCATTCTTTCACAGGATTTTTCAAAGTCCACTAAATGCTTGGCTGTTGGTCTCTGTGTCTCTTTCCATCAGTTGCCGAGTGAAGCTTCTCTGATGACAATAAGGTTAGGCAACAATCTATGCATAAGAAAACAGCATTGGAAATAATTTCACTTGCTCTTTTGCCAGTCATATTTGTTTCTGTCCTAGATTCTAGGACTCTGGGCTGTCCAGACTTTATGTCCTGGCCCTCCAGGCATTTTCTGGGGTGGACTCTCTCACATAGTATGGATCTCAAGTTGGAGTAGTAAGTGGATGGCCACTCCTGTAATTTTTGTGGCATAATAGTTCCAGCATATTTTGTACGCAGGGCTAATTGTAGTTCAGAAATTATGTGGCTGGGTTGGAGCCCCAATCAATCCTCTAGAATTTTTACATGGTTATAGGAAATGAATGGTTCAGTCTCCATATCTCCCATTGCAAAGTATTAGTTATGGTTACCCTCCTAGATTCCTCGGAGTTTCCATTGCACTAGGTTTCTAGCTTGTCCCAGAGATTATCTTGCTTTCAGTTTTCTTTCCCAGTACTCTCTCCCTCTATTCTCCCCCAACCAGATCCCTCCTGTTTCCATGCCTACACCTCCATCTAGACATCTTCCCCATCCACTTGTGAAGTCTTTTTGGCATCTTCACAGTGAGATTCATATGACCTCCATTGAGCCTTCATTGTAATTCAGTTTCTTTGAGTATCTGGATTATATCATGGTTCCCTTACATACAATGTTCTGTGCCTGAGTTACTTCACTCAAGATGATTTTGTCTAGATTCATAAATTTGCTGGTAAATTTTATGATGTCATTCTTTTTAACACCTAAGTAATTCTCTATTGTGTAAATATGCCACATTTTCTTTATCCTTCTTTGGTTGATGGACATCTAGGTGTTTTCCAATTTCTGACTATTGAGAATAAGGCAGTAATGAACATAGTAGAGCAAGTGTCCTTGTGGTAGGGTGTAAGCCCGGGTATGGTATAGCTGGGTCTTGAAGTATATCCATTCACAATTTCCTGAGAAACTGCCATATTGATTTTCAGAATGGCTGTGAAAGTTAGCTCTACTATTAGCAATGAAAGAGTGTTCCCCTTGCTCTACATTCTCACTAGCATGAGCTGTCACTTATGTGTTTGATGTTAGCAATTTGACAGTTATAAGATGGAATCTCAGAGTCATTTTGATTCACATTCCTCTGATGGCTAGGAATGCTCAACATTACTTTAGCTGCTTCTTTGCCATTTGCAATTCTTCTGTTGAGAATTCTCCATTTAGATCTGTATCTAATTTTTTAATTGGATTATTTGTTGTTTGTTTGTTTGTTTTTGATGTCCCATTTCTTCAGTTCTTTATATATTCTGGAAATCAGTCCTTTGTCAGATGTGGGGATGCTAAATATATTTTCCAATTCTCTGGGCTTCCATTTTTTCCTTTGCCTTACAGTAGCTTTTCATTTTCACGACTTCCCATTTATTAACTGTTGGCCTTAAAGCCTGTGTGACTGGTGGTCATGCTGGAAAGTTGCTTCTTGTGACAATGCATTCAGAGTTATTTCCCACTTTTTCTTTTATGAGGTTCAGTGTATCTGGCTTTGTGTTGAGGTCTTTGATCCACTTAAATATGAGTTTTGTGCAGGGTGATAGATATAAACGTATTTGTGTTCTTCTATATGAAGACATCCAGTTAGACAAGCACCATTTTTTGAAGATGCTTCCATTGTTGCATTGTATATTTCTGGCCTCTTTATCAAAAAATTAAGTGTCCAAAGGTATGTGAATTTATGTCTGGGTCTTAATTTTCATTCCATTGGTCAGCTTATCTCTTTCTATGCCAATGCCATGCTGTTTTTATTACTATAAATCTGTAATTGTACTAATACTACAGCTCGAAATCAGAAATGGTGATACTTCCAAAGTTATTTTATTGTACAGGACTTTTTCTTATCTATTCTGTAGCTTTTGTTTTTCCATATAAAAGTCAAGTATTATTTTTTAAGGGTCTATAAAGAATTGTGTTAGAATGATGGTGGGAAATGCTTTGAATCTGTAGATTGTTTTTGGTAAGATGGCCATTTTTTTCCTATCTTAATCCTACCAATCCATGAGCATGGAAGATCTTTCCATCTTCTGCAAATATCTTTCTTCAAAGATTTGAAGTTCTTGCCATAGTGGCACAACCATATCTTAATGGAATGGCAGAAGTCACAAAGCCAGCACAGCTGTTTGACAAAGATCCAGCAAAGCTGAGCCACATTATGGCTGCCATGCCACCTTTGGTTTTCATCTCTACCTGTTACATACTTGGGGCACTTTTAATATTTGTACAATTTGAGAATATTGGATTGATGGAAAATTCCTTATGTATCATTTATGCCTTCTCCCAGGAATGCTGCTTCTAAGCTTACCCAGAAAAGTCCTGAACATAATACCCCCCCACACACACTTTGAGGGAGATATCCTTATCTACTTGAAGGTCTTCCTTATGCCTTGGAGGTTGTGACACATAAAGTAGCCAGAGGTCTCTTTATGAGGCTATGAGACATTCTTGAAACATCTGTCCCTCTACTTACACTGGAACAAGATATTCAAAACAAAGTAAAATTAAAAAAGGTCAACAAGATTCAGTGGGCTAGAGGAATTGTCCACAGTTCAGATTATAAGCCTCTTCCCACTGTACACTCAGACAATTATGTGGCGTACAACTCTGCCCTACATAGAGACATAGTGATGGGCAAAGTATGGAATGGAAAAAGTGATGAAAGTATGAGATGTTAGGACCTCCTTCTCTTAGAAGTTAGCTCATGTAGAGCCACTACAATGTCATATGACCAAGGAACAATAGAATGCCAGGATTAGACATATAGACAAAGTCTATAAAGATATAAATGTGAACATTGTATTATGCCAGAATTTGAATAATAACTGCAGCAGCTTTAGTCTGAGGATTTTTCCTGGGCACTCTGACCACTAAGAGTTAATAATACACTGCTTGGGACATGGCAAAATGCCCAAGGTGGTTGAAGATTTTGTTTTGGTCTAATGTCCTTGAAGCAACTAAAGCAACCAGCCTGAGCCAGGCTGTCATATGCCTCTAGATTCTCAAAATTGAATTATGGGGTTAATGAGTAAGAATGATAACTCTGTTTATTAATGATGTCAAAACTTGAGGGAAAATGATTGGAACTGATAACTCTGTTCTGTCATAGCTTCTTAATGATGACTAAAAGATGAGCAAAAGTCAGTGAAACACATGACCAAAACCAAAATTGATATGATCTATGTTTTGGAACATCACGAATGTATCCCTGCTAACTAAATTCTGCTAGTCAGTCAGGCTACAAAATTCTGCCAACCACCATGGCCTGGTTCACTTCCTTCTCCTGCTGATTCCTTATACCCACTGCAGGACCCATTCACCCCCGAAGAATACAGGTCTCTCACTTGCTTGGTTAGAGTGACACCAGATATTTTGTGTAATTTTTGTCTATTGTGAAGGATGTGCTTTCCCCAATTTCATTCTAAGCCCATTTATCATTTGTGTATAGGAGGGCTACTGATTTTTTTTTCTTTTAGTTTATTTTGTATACAGGCACTTCAGTGAAGGCATAGGAGTTCCTTGATAGGATTTTTTGGATTACATATGTATAGTGTCATATCATTTGCAAAGAGTGATACTTTGATTTCTTTCATTCTAATTTGTATCCCCTTGATTTTTTGTTGTTGTTGTCTTATTGCTCTAGCTAAAACTGTAAGTAGTATATTGATTAGATATGTAGAAATTTGATAGCCTTGTCTTATATCTGGATTTAGTGGAATTGCTTTAAATTTTTCTGCATTTAATTTGATGTTGGCTTGCTGTGTATTGCCTTTCTTATGTTTAAGTATGTTCCTTGTGTCTCTGATCTCTCCAAGACTATTCTCATGATGGGGTACTGGATTTTCAAAGCTTTTTTAGAATTTAATGAGATGATCATGTGGTTTTTTTTTCTTTTAATTTGTTTATGTGATGGGTTATACTGACTTTTTTTTTTTTTTAATTTGAACCATCCCTGCACCTCTGGGAATCAACTTACTTGATCATGGTGAATGATCTTTTTGATGTGTTTTTTTAATTCAGTTTTTGGGTATTTTATTGAGGATTTTTGCATCAATATTCATGAGGGAAATTGGTCTATAATTCTTCTTTTTTGAATCTTTGTGTAGCTTGGGTGAAGTTGGAAGATTCCTTGTGTTCTACCTGGCCTGCGTTTGGGACAAATCTCTCACCCACAGTCCCACAGTCTTTTATAAAATAATCACACAGAGGCCTAATATTATTTATAATGGCTTGGCCATTTGCTCATGCTTATTACTAGCTCTTACATTTAAATCAACCCATAATTCTTATCTGTATTTAGCAATGCGGCTTGTTACTTTTCTCAGATCTGCCTTATCATCTTGGTTCCTCTGTGTCTGGCTGGTGACCCCTGACTCTGCTCTTCCTCTTCTCAGCATTCCTTTAGTCTGCTTACCCTGCCTATAATTTTAGTAACGTATGTATTGAGAAATTTGTCCATTTCTTTTAGATTTTTCAGTTCTGCTGAGTACAGGTTTTTGAAGTATAACCTAATAATTAATTGGATTTCCTCAATTTCTGTTGCTAAACACTCATGATTTTGTTAATTTGAATATTCTCTCTTTTCCTTTTACTTAGTTTGGATAAGAGTTTGTCTATTTTTTTTAATTTCTCAAGGAACCAACTCCTTTTTCAATTTCTTTTTTTTTTTTTTTTTTTTTTTTTTTTTTTTTGGTTTTTCGAGACAGGGTTTCTCTGTGTAGCTTTGGCCTTTCCTGGAACTCACTTGGTAGCCCAGGCTGGCCTTGAACTCACAAAGATCCATCTGTCTCTGCCTCCCGAGTGCTGGGATTAAAGGCGTGGGCCACCACTGCCCAGCTTAATTGATTCTTTGTATTGTTCTCTTTTTTTTTTTTTTTTTTTTTGCTGTTTTATTGATTTCAGCACTCAGTTTGATCATCAATTTCTCTTTGGTGCATTTCCTTGTTTTCATGCTATAGGTTTCAGATGTGCTGTTAGGTCACTTTTATGAGATTTCTTTAATTTCTTTATGAAGTCACTTAGTGCAAAGAACTTTCAAATTGGTACCTTTTAAATGAGTCTTATAAATTTTGATATGTTGCACAGTCACTTACATTTAATTTTAGGAAGTCTCTAATTTCATCATTTGTCCCTTGACCCCATAATAATTCAGTAGAGACTTGTAGAGTTTACATGAGTTTTCAGGCTTTCTGCAGTTTCTGTTGTTGGTGAAGTCTATCTTTAATCTATGGTGGTCTGATAAGGTACAGGAGATTATTTAATTTTTTTTTATCTTCTAAGACATGCTTTTTGACTGAGTATATGTTCTGTTATAGAGCAAATTCCATGAGGTTCTGAGGAGATCAAATTATTTTGTGTTTGATGAAATGTTTTGTAGGTATCTGTTATATTCATTTGAATCATAATGTCTGTTAGCTCCACTATTTCACAGTTATTTTTGTATGGGTGGCCTCTCCATTTGTGAGAGTGGAGTGACAAAATCCCACAGAATTAAAAAGTGAAGTTTAATATGTGATTTATGTTTTAGCAATGCTTCTCTTAAAAATGTGGGTGCCCTTTCATTTGGGATCTACATATTAAGAATTATAATGCCTTCTTGGTGAATTTTTACTTAGATGAGTATGAAACGTCCTTCTCCATCTCTTTTTTCAATTTTGGTTTGAAATCTCTTTTGTTATATATTAGAATGGTTACAGCAGCTTGCTTTTTAAGTCTATTTGTTTGTTAAATCTTTTTTCAACAATTTACTCTAAGGTAATGTCTATCTTTGGTGTTGAAGTATGTTTCTTGTAGGCAGAAGAGGTATGGTTCTTATTTCATATTCATTCTGAATGCCTTTGTATTTTCATTGGGTATTTGAGCATTTGATGTTGAGAGATAATAGTGACCAATGATTATTAATTCCTGTTAATTTTTTTGTTGCTATTCGCTGTGGAAGTGTGTGTGTGTGTGTGTGTGTGTGTGTGTGTGTGTGTGTGTGTGTGTGTGTTTCACTTCTTTGGGTTTTGCTGGTGGGAAATTATTGTCTGAGTTTTTCTAAGTGTAATTCACCCTATTGGGTTAGGGCTTTCCTTATTGTACCTGCTGTAGTACTGGATTTACAGATAGATGTTATATAAATTTAAAGTTGTCATGCATTATCTTGCTTTCTACAACTATGAAGATTGAAAGTTTTGCTGTGTATAGTAGTCTGAGATAGCATTTACAGTTTCTTTCAGTTTGTAAGACATCATTCCTGGACCTTCTGGCTTTTAGAATCTCCATTGTGTAGAGAAGTGTAATTCTAATAGATTTACCTTTATGTACTTGGGCTACTTCCTTCATAGCTTTTTTATTCTTTATTTTTTAATGTGTTGATTATTATATAGTAAGGAGACTTCATTTTTGATCCAATCTATTTGGTGTTCTGTAAGCTTATTCTTTAGTTTAGGGAAATTTTTTTTCTATGATTTTGTTAAACACCTTTTCTGGATTTTTGAGCTGGGTTTCTTCTTCTTCTATTCCTTTTATTCTGAGGTTTGGTGGATTCATGTTTTTTGATATTTCCTGAATACTTTAGATAATTTTTTAGATTTAACATTTTCTTTGACTAATGAATTTATTTCTTTAACTTTATCTTCAATGCCTGGGATTCTCTCTTCCTTTTCTTGTATTCTGTTGGTGATTCTTTCATCTGTATTTCTTTTATTTGCCCAGATTATCCATTTCAATAATTTTCTTCATCTGTGTGTGTGTGTGTGTGTGTGTGTGTGTGTGTGTGTGTGTGTGTGTGTTTAATTGCTTCTCTTTCTATGTTCAGGTCTTGAAGTTTCCTTCACCTCTGATTTTTCTTGGATCTCTGGAATTTTTTAAGGAATTTATTACTTTCCTACAAATTCATTCTTTGTCTTTCTTCAATTTCTTTATTTTTTTTTTGTTTCCTAATTGCCTTAGTTTTGTTTGTTTGTTTTGTTTGTTTGTTTTAAGATTTACTTTATTTATTATATACAGAGGCCAGAAGAGGGTGCCAGAGCTCCGTGAAATTTGTTTTAAAGTCTTTTGTGTGTGTGTGTGTGTTTCAGATTTTGGATTGTTCAGCCCTTGCTGTTGTGGGATAGCTAGGCTCTGGTGGTGCCATATTGTCCTTTCTTGTTTTGATTGTGTTCTCACACTCATATTTAGGCATCTGGGTTTGTGATGATTATAGGTATAGGTGTTGATTCCTGTATTTGTCTTTGTTTGGTGAGTGTTTTTCCTTTAGTTTCTGTTTCCTCTCTGGTCTTCTGCCACAGTGACCAATGGTTGTAGTGACTAGGAGTCTTCAGGTCCAGTCAGATGTCTCTGCTGGGGTTTTGCCACCTGCAAAACCTCTATGGGTTTGGGTGCCAACATTGCCTCTGTGGTTCTGAGTATCACTGGGATTTTGGCATTCTTGGTACCTGGTTTGTCTCTGATATTCCTAGTAAAGTGTGGCCTCCCATATAGCAGTTTTCCACAAAGATTTTGAACTTTGATATGGAGTTTATGAAGGGGTGCCATTGGAGGTTATTGGGTTAGTGTTAGGGAGTGTTAGCTCTCTGTTGGTAGTGTTTTACTTTGGGTTCCTAGTACTGGCCTGGCCTATGGTAAAGTATAGTTCTTCTGCTGATGTTGTAGATTGGAATATCAAGCCCAGGGGAGAGGCTGCTTTTGGACGTTGTTGGGGACTATGGGGGAGTATTTGTGGGTGGTGGCCAGTGTCTTTCCTTGAGATAATGGATTCAACCTGACCTCGGGTAAGAACCATGGAGGTGTAGATAGAGATATGGAGACCAGGGAAGAGGAGAGGTTAAGAGAAAATATTAATTGGTCCTTGCTACAATTTTCAGAGGTTTAGTTCACTATCATCATGTCAAGGAACATGTAGTCACTCAGGAAAAACATGTCACTGGAGAATTAAATGAAAGTTCTACATTCCTATCCTCGGGCAACAGGAAGAGAGAGAAAGACTGTGACTGGTTTGAGCTTTTGAAACCTCAAAGACTACCTCCAGTGACACAAGTCCTCCACCAAGGACACATCTTTTAAAATGTTCAAATAGTGGTGCTCCCTGGTGATCCAGCATTGTGAGTTTATGGGGGCCACTCTCAAGCTGTCACACATATGATGTTTGCCTTTCTGGGTCTATGCTATCTCACTTGGATAACTCTTTTTAGCTCCATTCAAATATCTGCAAATTTTATAATTCTTTTTTATTAATATTTGGTGAATTGTTGATTGGGTAAATATACCACATTTGCATTATCTGTTAATTAGATTATGTATATTAAGCAATTTCCATTTCCTAGATATTGTGAATAGAACAGATCTGAACATAGATGAGTATGTTCTGGAATATGCAAGAAATAGGGTTATTTGGATAGATATCCAAAGGTGATAAAGCTGGATCATACTGTGGATCTATTTTCAGCTTTTTATAGAACTTCAATACTTATTTCCATAATATCTAAATTTATTCATATTCCAAAAAGCATATGATAAATATTTACCTTAGGTAAGAATAATCAAACAAATGTGGTCACACATCTCTAAATCATGACTATTTGTAAATAATTTAGATATAAGGCATCTATTTCTCACTCTATGAGTAAATAACGATATCTGAAGATAAATAAAAAGTAATAGTGTTAAATATATTATGTATATACATATATATTTCAAAACCTATTTTATTCATTTATTTAATTTTTAGACAAATATTTGCAAAAATTAACTTCAAAGCATATATTTTAATTTCAAAAGCAATCATATTAATGCATTTGAGATATTGCTACAAAGTGAAGGAAATAAAATGCCATCCTTAAGTCTAAATACTACTATTATAATTATTAACTAATAATAAGTAATTACCTTCACATGGCCTGCAGAATGCATACTTAGCAACAAAATCTGAAGAAAATGTAAATTCCCACTGGGCCTGCACTTTATCTCTGAATTATTAGCTATTGAGAGACTATAGGAGACCAGCAATCCTTTCCTTTAATATCATGGTTATTGTAGAGGATACACATTTCTAAAAGGTAGATTCAAAACCATGGATCACATAGACAACCCTGTTAAATCTCAGTAGTTTACAAAACAAGTGCATAATCATTACTCTGAAAGAGAAATTTGTTAGATGCAAAAAGAATTAACAAGTGTGATAAGGAACTAACAGAGTTTAAGAGTGGTGAATTTACACTGTATACATTTATGAAAATTTCTAAAATTAACTTAATGAAAAATTCATAATGAATTATTGTAGACTTTCCCATATTGTCTTGTAGAAAAATAATATTTACATTATTTTCAAATGACTCAGGAATAATTATTTAGTGATCTACTCCTTATTATGGAAAAGATTAATTTGAAACTTATAATCCTGCCATACAAAAAGAAAAAAAAAACAATTAACAATATGTAAAATATGTTATTTGTCTATGAAAGTAAAGAAGTTACTATGAATTAAATTTCATTGTGGTGCAAACATTTTTTGTAGACCCGCAATAATTGCTAATTTTTCCCTGTGGGAAATCAGATAGTACACTTGATTAGGCAGAGATGATATGACAAAAACACAAGCCTTTGCTAGTTTCCCAAGAAATTAATCAATTCCTGATAACATTTTGTTTGACATGAATATTGGAATCTGAAAAGAGGAAAAAGTCACAAGAGACGCCTTGTTTTTCTCCTCAAAGAATTTGGCTCATTGACTGCACCCCATAGGATTTTATGAATAAGGAGTTATAGTAATCTGAGAAGTTGAGAGAAAATAGAATTTTATACTATTTTTAATAATTCACAAAAAATAATTTTAGAAGAAAAAAATTTTCCCCAACACATTTTAAAATTTTATTTAAGTAGCATATTTTTCTTTATTTTATATACTAACTCCAGTTTACCCTCCATGCTCTCCTCCTGATTCCCACATCACTCCCAATCTACCCTTCTCTGATCCACTCTTCTCCATTCCATTTAGAAAGAGGCAGCCATCCTATGGGCTTGAGCATATCATGGCACATCAAAGTGCAGGAGGATCAAGTTCTTCCCCTGCATCAAAGCTGGGCAAGGTGTTCCAACCTGGGGAACACGCTCCTAAAAACCAACTAAGTGCCAGGGACAGGCCCTGATCACACACATGCACAAGGCCTAGGTTGGTCCCAGGGAGGCTCCCTAACTGTTGGTCCAGAGACCATGAGCTCGAACAAGCACAGGTCAGTTGATTTTGTTGCTTCCCCATCATGACAGCCTTTGCTTCTTTATTCAGGAAGACTCCCGGAACTCAGCCCAGTGCTTGGCAATGGATCTTTGCATCTGCTTCCATCAGTGACTGTATACAGTATTTCTGAGAACAATTAATGTAGTCACCAATCTGATTATAGCAGACGACCAGTTCAGGCAACTTCTCTACTAGTACTAGGAGTCTTAGCTAGAGTTATCCTTGTGGATTCTTCGGGATTTCCCTCTCACCAGGTTTCTCCCTAACCCCAAAATACACCCCCATCAAGATATCTTTTTTGTTACTCTCCCCCTCCATCCTATCCCCAATTTTGCCTCCAGTAACCAGCCCCAGCCCACACAACCAGCTCCCTCAAGTTCCTATCCTTCCATCTCCCCTCCCACAACCCCAATTTACCCAGGAGATCTCTTCTATTTCCCCTTCTCAGGGAAATTAACTCATCCCCTCTTGTGCCCTCATTGTTTTCCCTCTATTAAGTTATTTTTTTCGTTGCTCCACCTCTCCATCACTCTATCCACTCAGACAATCACAGTCCCTCCTGTTGCAATCTCCAATCCCTTCTACCCACTCCCAGTTTACCCAGGAGATCTTATCTGTTTTCGCATCCTGGAGCCCTCCATGTATGTCCCTCTTAGGGTCACCTTTTTACCTAGCTCCTCTGAGGTTGTGGATTGTAGCCTGGTTATCCTTTGTTTTTTTGTCTAATATCTGTTTAAGAGTGAGTACATACCATGTATTTCTGGATCTCAGTTACCTCACTCAGGATAATTCTTTCTAATTCCATCCATTTGCCTACAAATTTCATGATGTCATTTTTTTTTACTGCCAAATAATACTCCATTCTCTAAATGCACCACATTTTCCTTATCCATTATTCAGTTGAGGGGCATCTAGATTGTTTCCATGTTCTGGCTATTGCAAATAATGCTGCTATGAACATGGATGAGCAAATGATGTTTGGTATGATTGAGCAAATTTTGGGTATATGCCCAATAGTGTTATTGCTGGGCCTTGAGGTAGGTTGATACCCAATTTTCTGATAAACTGCCATACTGATTTCCAGAGTGTCTTTAGAGGTTTGCACTCCCACCAGCAGTGGAGGAGTGTTCCCTTTACTACACATCCTGTCAACATAAGCTATTGATCATGGTCATTCTGTCAGGTGTAAGATGGTATCTCACAGTCATTTTTGAGATTTCCCTGATGGCTAAGATTGTTGAACAATTCCTTAAATGTCTTTCAGACACTTGAGATTTTTCTTTTGAGAATTCTCTGTTTAGTTTCATACTCCATTTTTAATAGGATTGTTTGGTATTTTGATGACTAGTTTCTTGAACCCTTTATATATTTTGGAGATCATCCTCCTGTCAGAAAAGAGGTTGGAGCAGATTTTCCCCATTCTGTAGGCTGCCATTTTGTCTTGATGACCATGTCTTTTGCATGAGGATCAATATGGATCTTTTTGTATTCTTCTACATGTTGGCATCCATTTATGCCAGCACTATTTGTTGAAGATGCTTCCTTTTTTTATTGCATACTTTTAGCTTATTTGTCAAAAATTAGGTATTCATAGGCTTTGGATTAATGTCAGGATCTTAGATTTGATTCCATTGATATACATATCTATTTTTATGCTAATACCAAGATGTTTTAATTGCTATTGCTCTACAGTAGAGCTTGAGGTCAGGGATGCTGATGCCTCTGGAAGTTCCTTTATTATACAGGCCAGTTTTGGCTATCCTAGGGTTTTTTTTTTTTCATATAAAGTTAAGTATTATTCTTTTAAGTTCTGTAAAGCATTTTGTTGGAATTTTGATGGGGATTGCATTGACTCTGTAGATTGCTTTTGGTAAGATTGTCATTTTTACTATGTTGATCCTACCTATCAAAGAACATGGGAGATCTTTCCATTTTCCGATATCTTTTTCAATTTCTTTCTTTCTTTCTTTCTTTCTTTCTTTTTTTTTTTTTTTTTTTTTTTTTTTTGGTTTTTCGAGACAGGGTTTCTCTGTGTAGCTTTGCGCCTCTCCTGGAACTCACTTGGTAGCCCAGGCTGGCCTCGAACTCACAGAGATCCGCCTGGCTCTGCCTCCCAAGTGCTGGGATTAAAGGCATGCGCCACCACCGCCCAGCATCAATTTCTTTCTTTAAAGACTTAAAGTTCTAATCATATAGGTCTTTCACTTGTGTGGTTAGAGTTACCCCAAGATATTTTATGTTATCTGTGGCTATTATAAAGGGTAATGTTTCTCTGATTTCTTTCTCAGCCTGTTTATCCTTTGTATATAGAAAAGCTACTGATTTTTTTTTTTTTGAGTTAATCTTGTATCCCGCCACATTACTGAATATGTTTATTAGTTGTAAGAGTTCTCTTATAGAATTATTGGGGACACTTATGTAAGCTATCATATCAGCAGCAAATAGCAAATGCTTGACTTCTTCTTTCCTAATTTGTATTTTTTTAAATTCTTTTTCCAGGTTATTAATGATAAGAATGTGTATTTGTCTTTGGGGAAAGTCCAAAATAGGACCCAATGGGCTATCCTGACTGACAGTTTTATTCCCACTAGACCATACCTAGCTTCCTATACCTCACAGTAATTGCTGTCTAAAGGTTTGTGAGAGCTTACAATTTTATGCATGCTACTCTAGTGCTACCAATTTCAGATGTGTTCCTACATGTGTTAATTGAGTTAGAATCCACAGAAGCATTTTCCCTAGAAACATTTTTAACATGGATTCAAGAAATTAATTGCTCAGATTATCTCAAATTTCATGCAATACAGGTAGCAATGGTTTCCAAGCTCTTTATAAGTCAGAGGTGAGCACACAAGTCCCAATATTAGAAGTTTATTATTATAATTTGTACTGCTTTTGTTTTGTTGGTTTTTATGTTTTTTGGTTACATGTGTTATGGTTTCTTTAGATAGTTTAGGCTGATGTTGAAATGATCATTCGTGTGTCTTAGATTTCCATGTTCTGGAAATGTAGGAGTCTTTCACCATGCTTGGCTTATTGTTGCTACAAATCAACATATATACATGTAATGACTCAATAGGCAAACCACAAGAATTGTGAATTTACCCAGATACTAGACACTTTGCACGCTTTTCTTCCTTCATTTGTCTAAGCATTTTTTGGGGGAAGGGATGACTTCTGAAATTCTTCCATCTTTCAAGATTTCTTCTCATCTTCAGATTTTAATACTTTAGGGATAAAATGTCTAGGTTTGGTTGACAAGCAAGTCATCCTTACTCCAAACTGCATACCTTTCTTCCTTCTGTATTAGAAAAGTTTATTCACTTTTCTTCAAATACTTTTTTCATTAGTCCTTCTGTGACTCTAAATGTACTTTTCAATCTTAGACATTTTGGTTTCATGATTTTTCCCTTTTTTCATTATTGATTTCATAGTAATGCATAATCATTAATTTTGAGTATTTCTAATTTCTGAATATTTATATTGTTTCTATTCTGCTTTTAGTCAAACTGTTAACATTTTAATCAGGAACTGAACTTCTTAGTTCTTTGATTTTTGTTTTTATTTTGTGTTTTAAGATTCATTAACTTGACATTTATTTCAATTTCAACTACATATTTACCTTTGTCTCAAAGATCATGTTTGTAAGGTCCTGCTCTGATATCTTTGTGTGATAACTATAATATCTAAGTCACTTAGATGAACAATTTTTAAATTTTTTTTCCCTTCATAATAGAAAAGATGTGGCTTTTTTTTTTCATTTTAAAATTAATTTATTTTGTTCCAGGGCCTCTGGATGCCTCTAGCCATCCTCCTATAAAAGTGTTCCACATTTGACACAGGGGTTTAATTAGTCAATGCTATCATGTTTTATGAAAATTTACTCTATGTTTCATTTCATGTTGTTGGGAATTGTGACAACTTTGGCTCAACATTATCCTCATATTTAACCTGTACATTATTACTCACTATATTTTATTAACAGAATATTGTTGTATTACTTAGGGTCAGATCAGTTGCTTTAGCTTTTTTTTTCTCACAAATTCTTCATGTGTACAAAAAAAAAAATCCACACACAAAAAGTTAAAAATAAAAGCTAGATTTTGAAACTTTTTAAACTAAACTATATGAAAAGATTGTTCATTTGATTTCAACTCCTGGACAAGATTATTATTAAAATAACTTAAATATACACTCATATATCAACTCAAGAAGGATCAAAACTTTTTGAAATGAAATAAGAAGTAAATTTGTGAAGTGAACTAGGAAGTTATACATTTTTAGCATCTGTATGGGTGAGATTAAAAACTCATCTCTCATCACCTAACTAGTTATATTTTGTCTTCTGTGCATTTCAATTAATTTCTTTTTTCTGTAAGAGTGACAATTTGTCTTATATTTTAAGACTGTTTCTTTCATTCTCATCATTTTAGCCAAAGCTATTTTAACCCTGCAGGGTTTCTTTCAGCTTTTCAGATTACACTATTAACATATGACCCATTGCACTTCTATTCTGGGACAGGATCTATTCAGGGGCTTTCTGCTGAGAGATTTTAAGTACTTATGATAAGGCCAGCACCAAAAAATTTATTCAGAAAGTGTTTATAGATGTGAAAAACGTTGCCTAATGGAATCTTAGGCTGCCAAGAGAGAAAAGCATATCTTAATATGAGCTTGGCATACAGTTACAGAAACCATGCCAAACAAGCTTAATTTGGTGTGAACCTCAAGATTTTCTCTGTGAAGCCGCATTTCTTCCACTGTTCACTGTAAAGTGAAATCTGTCTCACGTTCAGAGGATATGATTTACTCTGCTTTGCTTTTTGCATCTGAAAAAGCTTAACCTATTTCAGATACTAGCTGTTGAAATAACTTTCCTGAACTCTGTAGTATTTACTTGAGGATACAGACAGCATTTTTTATGTTCTGCTGATTTGAGGGTAGTTGACTGCACATATTGAATGTTTTTTTTTTTTTTTTTTATTAAGCAGTCTGCTTAATGCATGCTGTGTTAAATGAAGTAGGACAATGCTGTTCAACTTAGCCAATTAGTGGTCAAACTCCTTTTAGAAAACACTAAAGATCCCAAATACCCTTGTTAAATTTTATAATAATGTCAGTGGAGAGAAAGGTCATGAAATACCCAACTCCATAAACCCTGAATATTCAAAATACATTAAATTTCATGATGAATTGATCATTCTTACAGGGCTGCGTGGATTTTAATCATTGTAAAATGATACACATATGAAATTGATACAATATTTAGGTATACAAATTACTTGTAACTTTTAAATTCTGAGACTAATTAGTATATGTTGCCAAATATGACAGCTCATACATCACCAAATGATTAATGTTAAGTCACAAAAAGTATCATTCTTTTAATACATTAATTTGGTGTTCAAATATTAACAATAAAAATGTATAGTATTTTATTCTATGTAAATTTTAAGACAATAAACATGGGCAATACATCATTCAGGACTCCTACATAAGCTAAAATTCTAGAGACATTAAAGCTGAAATTACAAATTCAAAAATTTGTGAATGATACAGACTCCAATTTAGATTGTAATGCAAAACTAAGTTTGAATAAAACATTTTAGGAAGTTTCTGGATTGTGGACAGAAATATAGGGAGTAATTCAACCTAAATTTTGAAGAAACGTACAGCTTACCCTAGGTCTAAGGTAAATGCATCTGCAGTGGATAGCTACATATAAGTGTAGGTGCCTGCAGACAACAGAACAGGGTATTATTTGCACTGGCCTGGAGCTGGAGTCATGGGTGGTTGTGAGGTTCTCAAAATGGGTGCTAGGAACTTGAACTTGACTCCTCTACAATAACATAAATTGGGCTTATGTACTAAGACAACTCTCCAGTCTCTATAAATACAAATTTGATGAGAAATAAAATTACAGAGTAACAAATATAACACTAAAATCTTACTAAATTAAATATTATATCAACCAGCTCACAAGCTATATCACAGTATTTTTTCTCCAGTCAGAGTGTGGATATATAGCTTACCTACTTAATAAAAAACACTGTGTATCCTCAAACCATCAATGAAAGTTTATAACTGACGAGCTAAAACAAAATAACAGAAATTTGAAATAGGTTTAGTGAGTTTATTTAATAAATATTTAACAAACATACTATATCCTTTGTTATTTAATATGTATTGGAAAGCTTAACAGGGTTAAGCAGGAGACAACCCTAGACTTTCCCTGCACAGTGGATAGTGAGAAACACAACAACAAAAGTTAAAACATGCATGTAGGCAAGACCTCCAAGTATTTAAGGATGGCATATGTACATTTAAGTATCTTTAAAAACTCTGTTAAATTAATAATAAATTAAACATTTTGAGCAGCAGAGGGAAGCTGATAATAAAGGTATAACAAAAATACTTATTATTTTTTAGCCTGAAATGAAGCAAGTCTCTTTGATTTATATTAAAGAGAAGTGTTTGAGACATGGAAACCTGGAACATGTTTAATTTTAATTTCTCTCCTACTCTATCCTCCCAAACCCTCTCCTAGCTCTTTTCTGTTCAGAAACTGTCAGACTTCCCATGGATATCAACCAGACATGGTCGAGTTGCAGTAGGACTAAGCACCTCCTCTTGTATCAGGGCAGGGCATAACAACCCAGTGTGAGGAATTGGTTCCCAAATGCCAGCCATAGTAGCTCTGCCTGCTATGAGTACTGCAAGTAGATCAAGTTACAAAACTGTCACATGTAGGGAGATGGCCCAGGTCAGTCCCATGCAGACTCCCTGGAGGTTTGTTCAGGTTTTTTTTTTAGCTCCTATGTGCTCAAGTTAGTTGATTCTGTGGGTTTTCTTGTGCTATCCTTGAACACACTGGTTCCTAATATCCTTCCTCCCTCCCTTTAGCACGATTCCCTGAGCTCATTCTAATGTTTAGCTGTGGGTCTCTGCATCTGTTTCCATCAGTTGCTGGGTGAGGCCCAATGATAGGCATCAAACTAAGAGTATCACAGAATATTGTTAGGCTATTTTTTTATCCAATTATATTTGGTTGCATCTAGGTCTCTGGGCCATTCAGCCAATGAGCCTGGCCCTCCAGGCAGTGTCGGGGTGGGATCCCTCTTGTGGCGTGGCTGTCGGGCTGAACCAGTCATGGGTGGCCACTCTCACGATCACTGTGGCACCTTACCCCAGCACATCTCATGTGCGGGACTGATGTGGCTAGGCTGGTGTCTAAATCTCTCCACTGGAAGTCTTGCCTGGCACAGGAGATTGTCAGTTTAGGCTACATATTCAGTATTGCTAGAAGCCTTATCTGGGGCTGTCCATGGAAATTCCTGGGAGTTTCCCTTGTACCAGGATTCTACCTCACCCTGACATGCCCCCCTTTCCTGTCACCTATTTCAACACTCTTTCAACAACACCATCCCAACCTTATCACTCAGGTTCTCATCACCAATGACCCCCAGGCCAATCATGAGATCTCATCTCTTTCCTCTTCCCAGGAGGATCTGAATGTCCCTCCATTTGAACCCTCCTTGTTACATAGCCTCGCTGGTTCTGTGGATTGTAGCATGGTTATCCTTTCTTTATGTTGCATATCACTTACAAATGAGTACATACCATGTTTGTCTTACTGGTTCTGGGTTACCTCACTTGGGGTGATTCTTTTCTAGTTCCATTCCACTTGAAATTTCAGGATGTCATTATTTTTAATAGCTGAGTAATATTCCATCGAGTAAACATGCCACATTTTCTTTATCTATTCTTCAGTTGAGGGACATCTAGGTTGTTTATAGTTTTTGACTATGTGGAATAAAGCTGCTATGAACATAGTTGAAAGGGTGTCCTTGTGATATGTTTGAGCAACTTTAGGTATATGCTCAAGAGAGATATAGCTGGGTCTTGAGGTGGATTGATTACCGGTTTTCTGAGAAACTGCTATGTTGATTTCCAAAGTGACCCTGCATATTTGCACTCCCATCAGCAACAGAAGAGTGATCCCCCTGCTCCACATCCTCTCCAGCATGAGAAGTCACAAATGTAAGATGGAATCTCACAGTCATTTTGATTTGCATGTCATAAATGCCTAAGGATATTGGACATTTCTATAATGGTTTCTTAATCATTAGAAATTCTTCTGTTGAGAATTCCCTGTTTAGATCTTTATATCATATTAACTGGATTATTTGTTTATTTGTTTGTTTGTTTTGATGTCTAGTTTCTGGGTTTCTTTATAAATTTTGGAAATCAGACCTTGTCTGATGTGATACTGGTGAAGATACTTTCCATTGTTGTAGGCAGTCATTTTTTTTCATATTGACAGTGTCCTTTGACTTACAGATGTTTTCTCAGTTTCACACCAGGTTCCATTTATTAATTGTTAATCTTAGATTCTATGATATTCATGTTTTATTCAGACAATTGTCTCCTGTGCCAAGGCATTCAAGGCTATTTCTCACTTTCTCTTCTATCAGTTTCACTTGGAATTGAGTTTTCTGCAGTTTGATAGATATGGATTTATTTGCATTATTCTATGTGTCAATATCCAGTGATGCCAGAAGCATTGTTGAAGATGCTTTCCTTTTTCCAATGTATAATTTTGGATTCTCTGTCCAAAAAATAACAGGTGTACATAGGTGTGTGGATTTACATCTTGGTCTTTGATTCAATTCCATGATCCACCTGTCTGTTTTATGCCAATACCATGGTGTTTTTATTGCAATAGCTCTGTAATAAATCTTGAAATCAAGGATATTGATATCTCCAGATATTCTTTTAGTAGTCAGGGCTGTTTAGAGATCCTGAGTTTTTTGCTTTTTCATATGAAATTAAGTATTTTTCTTTCAAGGGCTGTTAAGAACTGAGTTTGGATTTTGATGCGGACTATATTAAATCTGTAGATTGTGTTTGGTAAGATGGCCATTTTTACTATGTTAATCCTACCAATCAATGAGCATGGAAGATCATTCCATCTTCTGAAATCTTTCATTTCTTTCTTCAAAGACTTGAAGTTTTTGTCATAAAAGTCTTTCACTTGCTTAGTTACAGTTAACCAAATGTATTTTATATTATTTGTGGCTAGAGTGAAGGGTGTTATTTCCTTGATTTCATTCTCATTCAACTTATCATTTGTATCTAAGGGGTTTACTGACTGTTTTGAGTTAATCTTGAATCTAACCATTTCCCCAAAGGTGATTATTAGCTGTTCATGTTCTCTGGTAGAATTTTTGAGGTATCTTATGTATACTATCTTATCATCTGCAAACAGTGATACTTTGACTTCTTCCTTTCCAATTTATATCTCCTTGATCTTTTTAATTGTCTTATTACTCTAGCTAGAACTCCAAGTACTATATTGAATAAATATGGAGAGAATGAACAGCCTTTTCTTGTTCCTGGTTGAATTAGATTTTTTTTTTATTTCCTCTCCATTAAATTTGATGTTGGCTGTTGCCTTGTTGTGTATTGCCATTATTATGTTAAGGTATATTCCATGTAACACTGATTTCTTCAAACTTTTGTCATGAAAAGGTGTTGGATTTTGTCAAACATTTTTTTAAACATCTAATGAGGTAATCTTTTTGTTTTCTTTCAATTTGTTTATATAGTGGATTACATTGATAAATTTTTACATGTTGAACACCATTCCTGCATCACTGGGATGAAGACTACAAGATTATGGTGGATGATCTTTTGGAAATGTTCTCAGATTCCATATGCAAGCATTTTATTGAGAATTTTTGCAACATCGTTATGAGGGAAATTGGTATTTAATTCTCTATCTTAGTTGAGTCTCTGTGTGGTTTGTATATTAGGGTGACTGTGGCCTCATAAAATGAATGACAATGTTCTTTCTGTTTTGTGGAATAATTTGAGGAGTACTTATATTACTTCTTTGAAAGTCTGGCAAAATTATGTTTCTTTGTGTTCTTACACAGAGTTTAGGCATCTGACTTTGGGATGGTTATAGGTCTAGGTATTGATTCTAGCCATTGTCTTTGTTGGATAGGTGTTTTGTTACCTTGCTTCTGTTTCCTCTGTGGTTTTCTGACCTAAGTGGCCAAGAATACTGGTTACTAGTGATTATTCAGGTCTGATAGGGTGTATCAATTGAAGTGTTTAGGTCCTTTATTCCCTAGTTTCACCATGGACTTTGATGAAACCTAAGTATTTTTCTGAAGTTTTAGCCCAGAATATGCAAGTACTGTTTTTATTCTACCAAACTGGCATGTACTTCACATCTTGTGGGTTTTTTTCTCCCTTAGTACTGGACATTTGCCTTAGTGTCTGTTACATGGAAAACACCACTGCCATAGATCTATATTTCCATGAACATCTTGGAAACTCATTTAAGTCGGGACAGACTATTACATCATGGCATTCTAGTGTTTTGGTATTTAATATTGCTGAAGTAATATATGATGACATGTGAACAATGTTTTCATATTATCCCACTACATCATAGAGGAAGCACTTGTTAGCAAGTAAAAATCTAAAAAAAGAAAAAAAAACATCTAAAACAAGGAGAAATAAAGACATTAACTCTTTCCTATAATCAACTTTTGAAAAATAAATATATAAAATCTGCTTGAAACTTTGCTGACATACTAGAATTAATATATCTTACATTTTAGAATTTAAACTAATATTGAATTAAGAATATATAAAAATTCAATCTATCTTTTACTGAATCACCCCAACACAATGTGTTACTTTCTATCATTTTCTTTAAAAGAAATGACTTAAAATATTTCACAAGGAACTTTATTGTTTTTCTTTTATTTTATTTTACAATACAATTCAGTTCTACATATCAGCCATGGATTTCCTTGTTCTCCCCCTCCTGCCCCCCTCCCCTTCCCCCAGCCCACCCCCCATTCCCACCTCCTCCAGGGCAAAGCCTTCCTTGAGGACTGGGATCAACCTGGTAGACTCAGTCCAGGCAGGTCCAGTCCCCTCCTCCCAGACTGAGCCAAGTGACCCTGCATAAGCCCCAGGTTTCAGACAGCCAACTCATACAATGAGCACAAGACCTGGTACCACTGCCTAGATGCCACCCAAACAGATCAAGCTAATCAACTGTCTTACCTATTCAGAGGGCCTGATCCAGTTGGGGGCCCCTCAGCCTTTGGTTCATAGTTCATGTGTTTCCATTCATTTGGCTATTTGTCCCTGTGCTTTATCCAACCTTGGTTTCAACAATTCTCACTCATATAAACCCTCCTCTTTCTTTGTACAACCACTTTGGAAATCAATATGGCGCTTTCTTAGAAAAGTGGGAATCAATCTCCCCCAAGATCCAGCTATACCACTCTTGGGCATATACCCAAGAATGCTCAATCATACCACAAGAGCACTTGCTCAGCTATGTTCATATCAGCATTGTTTGTAATAACCAAACCTGGAAACAACCTAGATGCCCTTCAACTGAAGAATGGATAAATAAAATGTGGTACATATACACAATGGAATACTACTCAGCAGAGAAAAACAATGACATCATGAGGTTTGCAGGCAAATGGATGGATCTAGAAAAAATCATCCAGAGTGAGGTAACCCAGACTCAGAAAGACAAACATGGTATGTACTCACTCATAGGAGGATACTAGAGGTGGAACAAGGATGACTGGACTGCTACTCACATCACCAGGGAGGCTACCTAGAAAACAGGACCTCAAGAAAGACATGGGGATCGCCCAATGATGGAAAAATGGATGAGATCTACATGAACAGCCTGGACATGAGTGGGGGTAATGAAAGGCGAGGGTAGACAGAAAGAGAGCTTGGGGGATCGGGAGATCCCAGCTGGATCAAAAACAGAGAGGGAGAACAAGGAATAGGAGACCATGATAAATGAAGACCACATGAGAATAGGAAGAAGCAAAGTGCTAGAGAGGCCCACAGAAATCCACAAAGATACCCCCACAACAGACTGCTGGCAATGGTCGAGAGACAGCCCGAACTGATCTACTCTAGTGATGGGATGGCCAAACACCCTAATTGTCGCGCTAGAAACCCCATTCAACGACTGAGGGATCTGCATGCAGAGATTCACGGCTAGGCCCTGGGTGGAGTTATGAGGAATTTTAATTGCCAAGCATTTTTAAATTAATAGGCAAATACAAGCAAATTTAAATTAAACATTTAAGTTGGGTGTGGTGACACATACTTTTCTACTTTCCTTCTTTGTTGCTATAATAAACATTGCTAATAAAATCACTTGGGAGAGGAAAGAATGCACTTAATATTCCATTTCTAACTATCCATCATTAAGGGAAATCAGAACAGGAATAGTGACAACATTCATAGAGGACAGCTGCTTATTGGCTTGCTCTTTATGGTTTGTAAAACTTATTTTCTCATATAACTCAGGACAGTTTTCTGAAAGGTGGCATCTCCCACAGTGTGGTGGACATTCTTACATCAACTGTCAATCAAGTCAAGGCCTCACAGACATGACTACTATTTAAGTTGATGGATGCAATTTCTTGGTCGATGTTCTCTCTCTATTATGTCTCTATGTCTCTAGTTCCTGTCAAGCACACTAGCCAGAACACTTACCTAGAGTCTATCCTCTCAGACAAAGAAGCTTAAGAATAACTATGGCCACATGGCGGCGACCTCTATCACAAAGAAACAAAAATCATTAGGAAAGAAATTCACATAAATAATAATGAAATTCAATAAACCAATTTAAAAGATCGATTCAATAGCTTCCATTTTTATTTTTTAAATAAAGTTTTTTTTTAAATATTTTATACAGTATATTTTTATTATATTCTTTCCCCACCTCAATTTCTTCAAGATTCTCTATATTTATCTACCTACTTGCACAATTTCACTTTCTTTCTCTCATTTCTTAAAATAAAACAAAGACAAAACCAAAAAACACAAACAAATAAACAAACAAACACAGAAAAACAACAACAAAAACACATGAAGTTTATTTAGTGTTAGTCAATTACACCTGAACACAAGGCCTGTCTTGGAGTGTTGTTTATATACCCATTGTCACCCCCACCTCTATAGAAAACTGACTTTAACTTCTCCAGTGGGTATCAATTTCAAACTGCTTCTTGATTTAAGATGGAACTCTGAGATCAATTTCCTTTTTCCATGCTCAGATTTTGTCTGACTTGAATTTGTGCGTGTCTTATATGTGTTTTCACACTTTCTGTGAATTCCTGTTAACATCGGCCCTGATGTGTCTGAAAGATCCAATTTCCTTGGAGTCATTCTCCAGCCTGACTCTTATAATCTTTCTGCCTCCTCATCCATATAGATTCCTGACTATTGAAGGCAAAGTTTTGATGTAAACACCACACTTAGGGTTGAGTGGTTCATGGTCACTTACTCTCCATAGATTGTTGATTTGTGTGTCTATATTTTTATTACCATCCATTTTCAGAAACTTCTCTGATGAGGCTTGATTGATACATGAATAAATGAGTACAACAGTATGTCCTTAGGAGTCCTTTTATTGCTATGTTCATTTACTATAATAGCACGTGATTTGTAGTAGGGACTTTGATTTTCACTTGTATGTTAATGGTAATTCCATTTAAATTACTTTTTTTTAACATGTATATATTTAAGGAAACTTCAAGATAGGTTTCCATGTGGCTTTTCAACAGCCTCCAAATGTTAATTTTCCCTCTTCATATTCCCTCCTTTACCCTGCCTTTAAATGACCCTCCCCACTAATCTTCCTAGTTTCCACTATATTCTATTTCATTTTTTTAAGAAGGCTATATTCTCCCCCTCCCAACACCTACTGCCTACCTAAAGTCTGTGAATATTTTGAATGAAGCACCCATTTTTAAAGCCTAAGAGATACATACATAGAGAACATGCAATGTTCTCCATTGAGGATGATGGTCACTAGTTACATTCATTTACCTGCAAATTTTCTAATTTTTTCAACATAATATTTTATTGACTATATGTAATTTCACATCATGCACCCTAATTAAAATCACTTCCCCATTCTCCCTGGTCCAAACCTTGACTCTTGTGACCAATCCCCTGGAAAAAAAGAAATAGAAAAGAAGAAAGACAAAAAGAAAAAAATCGTTGAAATTCAATATGTTTTGGCTATATTATCACTAACATATGGTCAAACTCCCAGTGGCAAGTCCCTACAGAAGACCAAGTTCTCCACGTGCACTTACCCCAGAAGCCATCAATTGTGGTGTGCTATACTTCAGCATTCTTATCACAATTTTTAAGAGTTCTCTTCAAAGACTTTCTGTTTAAGCTTTTAATTTTGTTTCGGTCGGATTGAGGTGGGGGTAGGGATTGACACAGAACACATCTATGCTCCTCTTTCTCAACTGTGAGTATATACAATCATCAATGCCACTGGAAAAATATCCAACTGTGTAAATGCATTACATTTCAATATCCATTCATCAGTTGATGGGCACCCTGTTGTTGGTTGTTTTTGCTCTTTTCAGAAGCCCCCCACCCAGCTCCTAAATAAATCATAGATGGAGGCTTATTCTTACTTATAAATGCCAGGCCTTGGCTTGGCTCATTTCTTGCCAGATTTTCTTAATTTAAACATGCCCATCTACCTTTTGCTTCTGGGATTTTTCCTTTTCTTATTTCTGTATATATTTTTCTTCTTTATATTATTACTATATTTTGCATACCAACCAAAGATCCCCCACTTTTCTCTTCTCCCATACCCCCATGACCTATCCTCCAAATCTTTCTCCAAAATGGTAAGGCCTTCCATGCAGAGTCAGCAAACCTGTTGCATTTAGTTGAGGCAGGATCAAGACCCTTCCCCACTGCATCAAGGTTGAACAAGGCAATCAACCATAGGTAATGGGTTCCAGAAATCTAGCTTATTCACCATGGATAGATCCTTATCACACTGGTAAGGGCCCCTCAAAGAGAGAAAGCTACATAACTATCTCCCATATGCAGAGGGTCTAGTCTGGTCCCAAGCAGGTGCCACAGCTGTTGGTCTAATTTCTGTGAGATTCTACAAGGTTGGTTCAGTTTTCTGTAGATTTCCCAATCATGATATTGACCCCACTTGCTCATATAATCCCTCCTTTCTCTCTTTGACTGGACTCCTGGAGCTTGGCCTGGTGCTTATTGTGGATCTCTGCATCTGTTCCCACCAGTTACTGGACAAAGGCTCTAAGATGACATTTAAGGTATTCACCTATCCGATTACCAGTGTAGGCCAGTTCAGGCACCCATTTCACTATAGTAGTCTAGTCTGGGGTCATCCTTGTAAATTACTAGGAATTTCCTTCACATCAGGTTTCTCCTTCTCCCTATAATGTCTCCCTCTATTAAGATATCTTATTCATTACTTCTGTATATCTTTCACTCTTATTCTGTGGTTGCTTGTGCGGCTGGGTGGCTGGCCCCTAGCATCCCTTTCTCCTTGTTCTTTTGTTCTTTCTTCTTTTCCTCCCAGATTTCTTCTTCTATTTACTCTCTCTGCCTGCCAGCCCTGCCTATCCTTTCTCCTGGCTCTCTATTGGCCATTCTGTTCTTTATTAGACTACCAGGTGTTTTAGACAGGCAAAGTAATACAGTGTCACAGAGCTAAACAAATGCAACATAAAAGAATGCAACACAACTTAAAATAATATTCTATTTTTTTTTTTGATGAAGACTATGAATAGAGCCACATTCAACTATGGATGAGAAATTATCTCTGTATAAACTCCTGGAGTTCTTTGGGTATATACTTAAGAGTGTATAGCTGGATCTCAAGGTAGAACAAGTTTCAGTATTTTCAGGCATTTCCACACTTATCTTCATACTGGCTATAGTACTTTCTACTCCCACTAGCAAGGACTGAGTGTAGAAGGAATCTTAAAAGTTCTTATTAATAAAATAAAACCTGAGGCGAGTTATTGGGGTCAATGCTGGTAGATCAGAGAGACAGAACAAGCCACAGCTATCTCACCTTGCCAATTCCTCAGCTGGTCCTGTTTCCTCAGACTGGAAGCTTCTGTGTCCTCATCCCAATAGCTCTCAGCTGAACTGCTGCTTAAAAGTCTGAATGCTTAACCAGCCAAATGCTTAACCAGCCAAATGCTTCTAGTTTCTGGTCCTCATGCCTTATATACCTTTCTGCTTTCTACCATCACTCCCTAGGATTAAAGGCTCACTTTCTGGGATTAAAGGCGTGAGTCACCATGCCTGGCTGTTTCCAATGTGGCCTTGAACTCACAGAGATCCCAGGTGGATTTCTGCCTCTGGAATGCTAGGATTAAAGGCTTGTGCTATCACTGCCTAACTAGTGGCTTTTCTGTTCTCTGACTCCAGATAAGTTTATTAAGATACACAATATTTTGGGGAACACAATACCACCACAACTGAGTATTATAATTTCCCAGCATGTGCTGTCATTTGTTTTAATAATCTTATCCATTCTGACAGGGATAAAATTTAATTTGCCTTATGCTGACAACTGTGGATGTAGCCACTTTCAAATTTTTCTCACCTTTATGTGTTTCATCCTTTGAGATCTCTCTAGATGTACACTCCACTTTTAATTGTGTTATTTTATTTTAGTTCTGTTTATATTTTAGATAAAACTATTGTGTAAGATATATAATTGGTAAAGTTTCATTTTTCTTTTTATTTAGGGTGATGTTTGTTCAATAGGTGCTGTCCATTCCTGTACAGAAACTTTTGAGTTTCATGAGTTTCCATTTATTAACTGCTGTTTAATGCGTGTGATATCATGGTCTTGTTCAGAAAGTATTTTCCTGTGCTTATAAATTCAAATTCATCTCTGCTTTACCATCTGTTAGACTCAGGTATGTTGTCTCAAAATGAAAAACTCAGGAAGCAAAATGAAAATCTCAGAAGAAACTCTTGTCAACACAGGGAAGTGAGTGGAAGAGAGAATTTGGGGTTTGTAAGCAAAACAGCAGAAATCACTAAGTTAAAAAATAATAAATATAGGGGATTTCCAGGCACAAAATATTCAGTAAATATAGGATGCTATGAAAAGACCAAACCTACAAAAATATGTCTATAATAAGTAAAGGTAACTCAGGTCAAAAGTAAAAAAATAATTTTAAAGAAATAATAGAAGAAAGCTGCAAATATCTAAAGAAAGAGGTACCTATCAAAGTACAAGGGTGTATAAAATACCAAATATTCAAGAATAGAAAAGAAATTCCCCCATGATAACAATAATCTACATAATAAATGTTCATAACAAGGACAGGATATTAAAATATGCAAGGGTAAAAGACCAAATCACATATAAAGGTGAACCCATTAGAATAACATCTGACTTTTCTCCACAGAGTTTAACTATATCCATGGGAAGACAAGAACCAAATAATTCCAGAAGAGCTAAACAAAAGAAGGCAAAATATATTTGGAACTAGGAATGAAATATTTTTTAAATAACTTCACCAATACAATACTATGGTGATACTTTATTTTTACTGAAATGTGATTTTATTTATATGTTAATAAATAAAGTTGCCTGTGGGTCAGACCTAATAGCAAGCCATAGCAGAAGTCTGGCAGTGGTAGCACATGCCCTTAATCCTGATCACATGACAGATGGATCACTGTGTATTCAAGGATACCACAAGCATGGAGACACACACCTTTAATCTCAATACCAACCATAGAAGACCTGGAGGTCTGTATAGATGGGCAGTGACAAGGAGGTCATGTGGTTGGGTTAACAACCAATGAGAAGGCAGAATAGAAAGTCAATAAAAAGGACAAACACACAGGAAGAAGGTCTCTTGTGGAGGGAAGGACAGGAGCGGCAGTGAAGGGTAAGGTTTTTAGAGCTCTTAGCTATTGCTCTGACCTCTTGGGCTTTTATCTCTGCACTGGCTCTGTGTTTCTTATTTAACAAGACAGTTACATCTACACATCACAAAAAAAATCACATTTTTTTTCAGCTTGATGACTACATCTAGCATCTAACTACTGTATTCAAGCTTGGAAAATATATATATATATATATATATATATATATATATATATATATATATATATATATATATATATATATATTATGGCTACAGGTACATTTTAAGGATTGGTAATTGCACCCTTTTTGAATAATAATGGTAACTCACAAAGGCAGCCTATTTCAGGGTGATAAAATGAAAATTACACCTTTGCTGTCTGAATTCATGATTTCCCAGTGCTTGAACTAGTACATAACTTTGTGGGGACTTTGATTACCTGCTCCTTCCAAAGACACTTTACAAGCTTTATGTCAGATAAATTGAAAACCAGAAAGTAACCACTATTCTATATACTGTAGCAAAACATTTCACTTTAACAGGAGTTTAATAAAATCTAACAAAACTTCAGAGAGCATTCATTTCTATGGTTCCAGTTATATGTGGCTTGTTTCTCCAAAGGTTAAGAATAGATATAATCAACAAATCACTATTGGATGGCTTTTCCCAGAGAAACACAACCAAATGTCTATGTATCGCAAATAACATACTTACTTTAGACCAAAGAAACAGTTCTACTCAAGTCTAGCTTGGTGAATCAATTAGTTTATTAGTGTTTCTTGCAGTAATGTTAATAATATAAAGCCAGGTGTATCCCTGAAAGCCCATGTCATCATGATTGTTGTTCACATTACTCATTATTAGAGTTTTCTGTACAGTTTTCATATATCTACACTGAAATTTCATTACATGGCTCAGAAATTGTTTACAAATAATAGAAGGTAGTGGAGGGATTTTTTTTCCTACAGTATTTCAATATGGAGGAAACATTTATGTGACAGCCATCAAAATCATTTTAATATATTCATGTATGTTTTAGATTTAAAATCCATGTAGACTTTTTTTTTATTCTGCTACTCTGGTACACATTTTGAATATAACATATGTATAAGTTTTGAATGATGCTCAAAGTTAGGGGATGCTTTGGTACATGTTCAGGATGTTGTGGAATTTTTATCATTAAATGAATTTTTTAAAACAAATTTACTCTCTGTGACATTATAAAATGCTATCTAGTTTCACAGTGCCCATATAGCAGAATTTATATGTAGGGGCCTATGGGAGAGCAGCTCCTACTTTTTCCCAAGGGTATTCTTGAGGAGAAAGGGATAAGAGAATTAGATAGAAATATAGAGGGGAGAGAGACAGAAATATAGGAAAGCCTCAAGAAGCCCTGGACCCTTATCCACCAGCCCTTTTTGTCTCTACTAAAGGGCTTTTTATAGGAATGTCAAGGTATAGAGCAAAGACCTTCCGCTAGCCCAGCCAAGTGCAAACCCTTGCAATCACTTAGTAATATTAACCAAGCACACAGTCAAACAATCCTCTAATGCAGCTCTGCTGGGTAAAGCAAGCTCAGATCTCACTATGAACCTTTGTGGGCCTCCACAGGGACCTCAATTCATAATAAAAAGTGGTAAGCCAATGGACTGATGCTCAAATGAGTTTTGGTCTGATGTTGTCACTAATCTTACAGCATTCAACTAAAAGGCCTAAAAGCAAAGATGATAGATGTCTGAAAAAAATAAAAAAGGAATTTTGACTCTAGAATCATTGTTTTAATTATTTCACACATGGGTAGGAAGTCTGTATAACATGCAAGCAGATAATGTACAATTTATATTAATCTATTCTCTGAATGTGGCATTACCAACTGATTCTAGAAATTATTATATTCAGGGGGATTTTGATCATACAAGTTTTATTTTTACTTACAAGTAAAGGAATATTCAAATAATTTCATACTGAATAAAATATAGAAGTCTGGGTTTTAATAACTAGACCCACTTTATGTTCATATATAATTTATATACTTAGGGCTATAAAATGATGAGATGTGTGACATGAGGGTTTGATTTGGATCCCCAGAATTTGGAAATGAAAGAGTACAATCACTGAAGTTATAAACTGGAATGCATCTGTGTGTTTCTGATTTTACTCAAAGTTTTATGTGAGAAATCTCTCAACCCTCTCTATGTATATTTAAAGTGTAAAAAAAATGAATCTTTTTACCAAGATGATTGTATTTTCGTTAATAATTTAAAAGGATGTTCATTTAGATTTGGTGATTTTTTCCCACTATCACTTTTATACCCGTTTGTACCACTTTTAATTATACTGTTTTTTAGTGTAAAAGTGCTGGCTTAGGGACCCAATCCACTAGCTCAGCCTCTGATAAAAAGTTTTCTTTGCTTATTTCCTGAAAACTTTGAGTGAATGTCAGAACATCTCTACCTGCTGTGAATGAGCAGTCTTGCTCTTCTACAAAAACTAGCTTAGCTCAATATACATGCTTTTCAGATATCCAACATGTTGTTCTTCAAAATAGATAATTCCAGGTACAGCTAGTTAACAAGCCACTGCTTTATTTTGCATTTCTAGTTTTCATTTATAGAATCTAATTCCTTTCTCACCTACATATTATTTTCATAGTAACTCACTGTGAAGAAACTCTCAGTGTCTTCTTTGTTGGACAGGAATACTATACGGACAAAATGTATGAGTAGCTGATTAATTGATTAAAGTGCCAGGATTTTGTCATGTAGATAACAGGATGTGCATAAGTCACCTGAGACAGCAGGAGGGGATGATGCCACTTTAGGAGCGAGAGTACAGAGTCAAGACTTTGGAAGACTGCTAAGGAAATAGAAACAGAGAATGACAGTTAAAATAAGAAAATGTAGACAATTATGAATGAATATAAGAGACAGTGAACTGGCCGTGATGAGAATAATATTCAGTATTTCATATGATGCATTGTCAAATTAGCTCTGAGTAAAGATATATGAACAAACAATCAAAAATCTGGTTGACATTGCAATAAATAATATTAAATATTCCTCATGATTTATTCTGGACATAATTGTGCATAATTAAATTACTCTAGATCATAATGAACTGGCTTCAAAATTACATATTAACTAAGAACTCATTAAGGAATTTTGGTTTGACTATAAGCTGGAAATGTTGAAATATATTAAACACATTCCTATAAATTTGATTTGGGTTAGAAGAAATCAATAAATGTGAGAAAAAAAAGGAATAATATACAAAACAGCTTATTAATTTTTAGAGAAGACATCTTAATACACACAGATCTAACAGATGTAGTAAAAGAATCACATGTTTTAGGATCCTTGGAAAAGAAAAAAAAGGAAAATTAATGTGTGCTAGATTGTGTGTGTGTGTTGGATTTATTCAGTTATATAAACTGTCCCAATTATCCACTTCTTTTGTTTTTCTTTCTTTCCCTTTCTTCTTTCTTTGTTTTTCATTATTTTCTTTATTGTTTATTTCATTTCAAAAATGTTTCCAATAATTCTTGGAGAATTTTATACATATATACCATACTTTGATCACATTTTTCTACAACTCTCAAATCCACCCCTAATGCCACACCATCTAAACATCATGAAATTCAATGTTTACATTTAAAAAATAAACCACTGAGTCCAATTTGTGCCTCCCATGTGCTCATGGTTGTGTGGCCATATTTGACCTACTTGAGGCTTTATTCTCTAAGAAAACTGAATTTCCCATTCCTTCAAAGACACTACTGTTAACAGTTATTTTTCTAGAGACTAGGATATTGTGTGAACCTCTCCTAATTCCAGAGTACATTATTGATTAGCTGATTTATGTAGGTGACACATTTGTTTGAGTGTTCATAAGTTCAGAGGTCCTGTACTATACAGAAAATACTATGCAGCTATGGTCTTGCTTGACCTCTGATCATTATAATCTATCTTCTTTATTTTTAAAATGAAATGTTAGACTAGAACAAAATAAGCAAAGAAACTAAATGTAGATTCTCTACATAATGGAGTGGTGAGATATAGAGTGTTGACAAAATATTTCTTTCATAGTCATGAGGTCCTTTACAAAAGCATGTTGTTCTTCAGAACATTGTGAACCAATGCACTTAGTGAAATTTAGAACCAAAATACACACTTTGGTGACAAACTACCAAAGATATGGTACAATTCTGGGAACAGACATAAAATACATAAGAAATAGATGAAGGAAACTAACACAGTCTAATAAAGCAAATACAAGCAGAATTCTTTGTTCAGTAACTACATCATTGGTAACTTTTCCTCTATGCCAAATGAATATTAATGAAAAGAAATCAGAAGTCTATTTAAAAATTTATTGATTTTTTAAATGGACACAAAATGTGCATATTTGAGGGTTTAAATTTTATATATATATATATATATATATATATATATATATATATTAAACATTCTTCTAGCATGAACACATTTATCTGCTCAATCTTTTTAAAATGAAGTGGGATGAAATGAGTAAAATAATTTCTTGTAAAGTTTTAGATTTGAGATTTTTCTTATCAGCAGAAATCAAACACCATCCTTCTTATTTTTAGTTACTACTAAGTATTCATCAATCAACATTTCTACATTGTTTCTGTTAGTCTTTCCTACTCAGCATTGGGAAGCTCTTATTTTAAGCTTTTGCCATTCTGTGTCTAACTATAAGCTTAATCTAATGATGTCTTCAAGTTCTACTGATCTCCTACAAATAACATTTTTTTAAAGCTGATAATAACCCTGCTGTGTATATGAATTACAGTTGCATTTATCAGTTCATGAGCACATAGGTTGTTCAATTTTCTAAACTATTTTGAATAGAGCTGAAACAAGGATGGTAGAACACATGAATGTTCCATAGTGTGATGCAATTTCCACCAAATATTTACTTAGTCAGAGAATTGCTAGTTCACAAGATCATTCTAGATAATTCTTTCTTTTCTTAATTTAAAATTTTATGCTAGTTTGTATTTTGCACATTTTCTTTTAATTTATTAATATAATTATGAGTATTTTTACCTGTATTGCTTTCTATCCTAAAAATAATATATATATATGTGTGTGTGTGTGTGTGTGTATGTTATTGAAAAACTTTTCTATTAATATGGACAAAAAAATTACAAAACTATGTATCAAGTTAACAATATAAATATCTTTCATGAGGAATTATTAGAAATTATGTAAGTTTACAACAATAAAATGAACTAGTATATGTTTACTGTTAAAGTAAATGTTTATTAATCATGTAGTTTATTTATGGTATTTCTGATTTTCTTGACCACATCGTGTCTTTCTGGCTTTATTTTTATTTTACTTCTTTTTATTAAGAATTTTTTTATTCATTTTACATATCAATAACAGAACCCCCTCTTCCTTCCTCCTGCCCTTCCAGCCTTTCCTCCTCAAACCATCCCATTACCTCGAATAAGAAGTTAAGACCACCCATGGGGAGTCAGTAGAGCCTGGTACATTCAGTAGAGGCAGGTCCAAGCCCCTCCCCTTGCCTCAAAGCTGTGAGAGGTGTTCTACCATAGGTAGTGCACTCCAAAAAGCTGGCTCATGTGGTGATATTTTATTTGTGTCCTCAAATAAAGTTTATCTGAGGATCAGAGGAAAAAGCTAGCCACTATAGTAAACATAGAAGTCAGGCAATGGTAGCACATGCCTTTAATACTATCACTCAGGAAGCAGGAATCTCTCTGAATCTCTGTGAGTTCAAGACCACACTGGAAACAAAGCCATGTATGGTTACACATGCTTTAAATTCCAACACTAGTTAACCATAAAGGTCTGGAGGTATCTATAGACAGACAGGATGTGACAGAGATGGGCAGGAAGAAGTGATGTAGCTGGGCAGAGAGAGGAAATGAGTTGGCAGAAGAAAAAGGCATATAAGTGTGGGGATACAGGAAGTTGGTTTCTTTGGATGAGCATCTCTGAGTGGTGAGAACATGGGTGGCTACTTTATGATTTTCTGATCTCTCAGTTTTAACCCCAATCTGGCTCTGGGTTTTTATAAATGACTATTTATCAATTTATCTACAATTGATGCCCAACATGGGGCATGAACCCACAACTCTGATATTGAGTCACATGCTGTATGGACTGAGCTAGCCATGAATGGGTCTTGATCCTACTGCCAGGAGACCTCTTAAGCTGATCAAGCTACATAACTGTCTTGCTATGTAGAGCATCTAGACCAGTCCCATGTAGGCTCTGCAGGTGTTGGTCTAAATTTCTTGAGTTTCAATTACTTGGGTTTTATTGTCTTATCACTTCTCAGCATTTAGGCTCAGATCACGTGTAGTATCTGTTCTTATCAGTTATTTTCTATTTTTATTTAAAACAGATTTTTCTCTCATACAATACATTCTGATCACAATTTCTTCTCCTTCCACACTTCCAGCCCGCTGGCCTGTCCTAACCCCCAGATCCACTCCTGTTCTGTTTCCTCTTCGTGAAAAAAGCAGACCTCAAAGAGACAACATCCAAACAGGACAAAAAGTATACAATAGGACAAGGCAAAGCATCATATCAAGCCTTGACAAGTCTACTGAAGAGGAGGAAAGGAGTCTCAAGAGCAGGTAAAGGAGTCAGAGATACACTGGCTCCCACTGTTAGGAGCTCCACAAAACAAAAAACAAAAACAAAAATGAAAACTAAGCCAAGAGTCTTAACATACATGCAGGCAGGCCCAGTGCTTGCCAGTCACATGACCTTGAGTCCATCTGAGTCCTGTTTAGTTGATTCTGTGGGCTATGTCTCCTGGTATCCTCCATCCCTTCGGATTCCTACATTTTTTCCTCCTGCTCATCTTTGGTGTTCCCCAGTCTCTAAGGGGAGGACCTGATAGAGTCCACCAATTTAGAATCTTTCTCAGAAAAATGTGTGGCTGTGTGTCTCTTCATCTATTTCCATCTACTGCAGGAGGAAACCTTTCTGATGAAGACTGGTCAAGGTACTAATCTATGAATATTGCAGAACATTATTAGGAATCATTCCACTGATTTCTTTGTGCCAGTTTTGTTTGGTTCTACCATAGGTCTCTGGACTATCCAATCTTTGGTTTATCCTGAGTGAGGTAACACAAAAGTAGAAAAGGAAACAGGGTATATACTTACCTATAACTGTATATTGGTTGTTAAGTAAATGATAATCAAGCTACACCCTACAGTCCCAAATATGTTAGGTACTGAAATAATTTTTGGAAAAGGAGCTAGAATAAATATTCCAATTAGAATGCAGGCCAGTGGGGACATAAACCATGGTGAGCAGCAGGTAGCATGGTGGAGACTGGAAGGGATGGAGGAAGAGCGTGTGAGGAAGGACTACTGGAATTGTGGGTATGGAAAACTAGTACAGTGCTAACTTCCTGAAATCTATGAGGAAGACTTTATTTTGGATTCCTGGTAATGGAGTATGGACAACCTAACCAAAAATGACCATGAATTTAAAGGAGAGCTATGGTGATATTTGTACTGAAATATGATTTTATTCATATGTTAATAAATAAAGTTGCTTGGGGATCAGAGCTAATAGCAAGCCATAGCAGAAGGCCAGGCGGTGGTGGCACATGCCTTTAATCCCAGCACTTGGGAGGCAGAGGCAGGCAGATCTCTGTGAGTTCGAGGCCAGCCTGGTCTACAGAGCGAGATCCAGGAAAGGCGCAAAGGTACACAGAGAAATCCTGTCTGGAAAAAACAAAACAAAACAAAACAAAACAAAACAAAAAGGCATCTTCTGAGGCCAGAACAATATGGTACCACCCCTGAAGTGGCCTTTGCAAGCTAAAAAAAGTGCCGTGCCCTTTTCTTCGAAGGCAGCTGAACAGGCAATGGGCCGATGGCTTCCGATGTGCAGTGGAATGGCAGCTGAAACAGTTATTCTTGAAGAGTAACTAAGCTCACACCTCTCAATAGTAGACTGGCATTTAATAGAGGGACGTGGAGAAGAATGGGATGCCAAGATAAAGCCATAACCACACTTGTTTTGGCAAGAGTCGGTAGTCTTTTGTTTCTTACCCTAAAGAGGTGTAAGGGAATAAATTTGAAAGACATTATAAGATAGTTCTGTTAGTAATATGTTAGGATAGAAAGTGAATTAGATACATTTTGGACTTACCAAAATAGAATAGACAATGGAATTATTTTCTCTGAATTTGTCAAATACAAATGGACTAGGCATTGTTTAGGTATTTATTGCTTGTATATATGGTATATAGCTATTGTACTTTGTATATAGTTTTTCTTATATTAGTTATAACCCTTTTCCTCTTTTCTTTTATTTAAATAGAAAAGGGGAAATATGGTGTGCTGTGGGATGGTCTGTATGTCAAATCTGTTGCTCTGATTGGTCAATAAATAAAACACTGATTGGCCAGTGGCCAGGCAGGAGGTAGGTGGGACAAGGAGAGAGGAGAATACTGGGAAGCAGAAGGCTGAGGCAGAGACACTGCCAGCTGCCGCCATGACCAGCAGTATGTGAAGATGCCGGTAAGCCACCAGCCACGTGCCAAGGTATAGATTTATGGAAATGGATTAATTTAAGCTATAAGAACAGTTAGCAAGAAGCCTGCCACAGCCATACAGTTTGTATGCAATATAAGTCTCTGTGTTTACTTGGTTGGGTCTGAGCGGCTGTGGGACTGGAGGGTGACAAAGATTTGTCCTGACTGTGGGCAAGGCAGGAAAACTCTAGCTACAATGGTGATATTTTATTTGTACTAAAATGTGATTTTATTCATATGTTAATAAATAAAGTTGCCTGGGGTCAGAGCTAATAGCAAGCCATAGCAGAAGTCTGGCAGTGGTAGCACATGCCCTTAATCCTGATCACATGACAGGCAGATCTCTGTGTGTTCAGGGATACTACCAGCATGGAGACACAAGCCTTTAATCTCAATACCAACCATAGAAGACCTAGAGGTCTGTATAGATGGACAGTGATGAGGAGGTCATGTGGTTGGGTTAACAACCAATGAGAAGGCAGAACAGAAAGTCTATATAAAGACAGATACACAGGAAGTAGTGCACTTCCTGAGGAGGACAGCAGAAGCAGTGAAGGGTAAGGTTTTTAGTGCTTAACTCTGACCTCTTGGGCTTTCATCTCTGGATTGGCTCTGTGTTTCTTATTTAATAAGACTGTTCATCTACAAAGAGCAAGGAGGGGCACATGAGAGGTTTGGGTAGAAAAAGGAAATGGGTAGGAAACATGTTGTACTATATCATAAATAAGTACCAATAAAATGATTTAAAAATAAAGTTGAGAACAATTTAAGGAAAACAGCTGAAATCATCTCCTGGCTAAAACACACTCTCACACATACACACATACATATATACATACACACATACACACACACACACACACACACACACACACATACACACACACACACACACACACACACACACACACACACACAAACACACACACACACACAGACACACACACACACACACAGATCTGTATGTGTATGGATGTACACATGAACTCCCTACATACACATTCAAATAGATGTCTGTACATAGATACACACAAGCACACACATCCGTGTGCATGCAGCACATACACACATACAAACCTCACACACAAAAAATACAAAAGCACACAAACAAATAAAAGTGAATGTAAATCAAAGAATTCTCTAGCTTTATTCTTTACTTCAAATTACTTGTTTGGTATGTTTCTTTTCTTAATATGTTCTTGCATGTTTTATTATTTTTACTTAAACAAAAACTTTGCTGTAAAATAAATTTAAAATTCACATTAAATTTTTACTACACCAGCACACTTAGAAAATTCTTTTTGTACAGCAAGAGAATATATATTCCTCCCTAGAACATGAAATATTTAAAGATTATGTTTTATAACACAAAAAGCATTTAAACTGTAAAGAAAGCTAAAATCATAAGTACTTTTTTTTTTTTTACATAATACAAAAATAGAAATGAACGGCATGGAGAATTTCTGAAAATTCACAAATTTAGGAAATTTACATGATACTGAATGACGGGTGTATCAAAGAAAAAAATTTAAATAACTAGTCTCTTGAGAAATAGTAAATTGGATGTACAGTATTACAAAAACATCTTTAAGTTGAAAAGTTATTGCAATAAATATCTATGTCAAAATATGAAGGAGCTTATGAAATAATTTGATATATATATATATATATATACATATTATATCAAATTTATAAAAAAGAAGGAAAGAAATAAGGAACCATAAACCCAGTTACAAGAATAAACAAGAGTTAAAATCAGAAAACAATGAAATGCAAACTATAAAAATAATTTGAAAGAAAAAGGTGAAAAAATAAGAAAAAATGGAGAAAGATTTTGTTAGGGTGACTAAGAGAAATATGAGGTCTCAAATAATAGTTTAATATGAGAAAGGAGAAAATATTACTAATAGCGCCAAAAAGACTACAATGACATCAAATTACATGAATAAAAATAAATAAATAAATTTGTTCACACTTACTACTTACCAATAAGGAAGTATGAATGAATACTTTATTTGAATAGATAAATCATGAGTAAGGAAACTGTGTCAACAATAAATCCCATAAGAAGGAAAAGGCTAGATTCCAGTGGACCCACCAATGAGTTCTACCTATTAAAATAGTTAACATGAATCAACTAAAATTTCTCCAAGAAAATAAACAAATAGCATGCCCCTAAACAAATTTTAGAATCACAGCCATTATTTTGATAATAAAAGCTAGAATTTTATTCTAGTAATTATTCTAAGACTGGATAAATATAACAGATATTTGAGATATTAATTCGTGGACTACAATAATCAAATTTCTTAAAATTGGCACTGCAACTAAAGTATACAAATCTTTGGCATTTTCCAGAGAAATAAGGGGAAAAAGTCCAAATTATATGTGATCACAAAAGATTCCATATAGCCAGTGTAGTTTGCACAGGAATAAAAGCATCATACTAACTTTCAAATGTATTACAGAATTATGATAATCTAAGGTTTTTTTTTTTTTTTTGTCTATTAATGGACAGAAAGACAAATGCATTAGGACAGAGAGACAAGCAAACTGGGACAGAGACTACACAAGCAAACACATATCTTTATATGGATGGATAGTAATTGCAAAAGCATACATTGAGAAACAGTATCTTCAATGATGTAGGAAAACCAGGGGCAGATTCAATAATCTACCTATTATATAAATCCTCTTTTTTCCTTTTTTTTTCAAGCAATATCCCTGAAACTGTTTTTCTTTGTTTAACCTTTGTCCTAACCATTGACAATAACAACTTGTAACCATTCATCCTAAACAATGACTATTATCTATAACCCATTGAATGACCAAAAAACACCTAACCCACCTCTTGCGAATGTGGGTATCCTGTTCTTAAAATTACTTCCTGCTGGATGGGGGTGATGGCATCTTTAGGGGATCCTGAAAAGAAAAAAAAATGAGTTAATTATCAATACCTGGGAGAGGTAGCTCTATTATTTGTTGTCCAGTCTCTGAATAATGCACAGATGCAGGGATTGTCTGAAGTTCTTGTGTGAGTAGTCTGTGAGACTGGATCATCTCAGCTAGCCATTTCAAAAATTTCCCGAGCATATTATAGTCCAAAGCCAGTAAATCTTTGGGTGGTGTTTGTCAGCTTAGTGGTATTATCACTATCCCAATGGAATCATTATTGTGGGGCACCATCATCTTTTTGGAGACTTCAAATTTTTCTGTTAGGCATCGTCATGATTCCAATAGGCCAATTTACTCTTTTCTTAGGACATTTTTTTCTGGATGATTTTTTTTCACATGTCTCATTTGTTCAGTGTTCTTCAGATTCCTTAGCTGGATGCCTCCATTTTTCTGAAAGACAAAAAAAAATCCCTTTCTAAAGCTTTAATTTTGGGGAGGTTCCCTTTTGGCGAGTTATAGCTGATTAAATGAAAAGCATTTGTTAGTGGTATAAGCCAGTTTAAATTGAATGCTCATACTGGTTGATGAACTATTACCTCTTCTAATTAAGATGTCTCTTTGGTTCAAATCAAGCCTTTATCAATTTGGATGGCATCCATAGCTTTTCTTCTCCTGTAGAAACAAAAGCAAAACCTCCTCTCCAAAGTATTACATATCCTGGTTTCCATTCTGAGGTCAGAGCATCCTTAAAGTATATAGGCTGATTTAATTCTGTAGTTTTTCTCTATTATCCAATGTTTCTCTCTGCATCTGTTGTTCCTTTTTCATTAGCATTGAGAAAATTCAAAGTTAATAGAGCATTATGTAATCTATTTCTATGGTGTTTTGTTACCCTTTCTGTTTATTTAGCATATCATTTAGAGTTTGATTTGTACTTTCTATGACTGCTTGGCTTGCAGTATTGTGTGATATACATGTAATATACTTTACATTGTAATAAGCAAAAAAAAAAAAAAAAAAAAAAAAAACCTGTCTCACCTTATACGAGAAAAATATACTGGAGCATTGTCAGTTTTAATTTGTGAAGGTATAGCCATGATGGTCATAACTTATAGCAAATGCATAATTACAGAATCAGCCTTTTCAGAACTCAAAACAGTTGCCCATTAAAATCCTGAATAGGTATCAATGGTTTGGTGTACATATTTTGATTTTCCAAATTCTGCAAAATGAACCACATCCATCTGCCAGATTTCATTCCTCTGAGTAGCCTTTTGGTTACATCCTGCTGGTAGTAGAGTTTAGTTGTAAAAATAACAAGTAGGATATTTCTTTATAATTTTTTTTGGCTTGTCAGGTTATTAAAAAAATCCTTTTTTAAACCTTTACTATTGACATTATATTTAGTATAAAATTCTGAGATCTCCAGACATTTTCTATCAATAGTTTATTGATCTCATCATTATCTTGTGCTAGAGGTCCTGGCAGACCTGTATGTGATTGGTCATGATTTATGTAATGGGATTATTCCTATTCCTAATCATATCTTGCCCCTGAATAAATAGTGAAGTTAATTCTGACTCATCAGGGATAAATTCTGCAGTCTCAATATATAAGATCACTCTTTCAGCATATTGAGAGTCAGTAACTATGTTGAGAGGTTCTGAAAACTCCAATAATACCACCAGAATAGCATATAATTCTGATTTTTGAACTTGATTATAAGGACTTTCAACTACTTTATTTAAATTTTCTGATTTGAAACCTGTGCTGTTTGTTTTTTTTCCATGTATATAAAAATGTAGGGGTTCCAAATATTGGTGTTTCGCATATAATGTGAGGCAGGATCCAATTAGCTCTCTTATAAGTTGAATTCTATTACTTTTGGGATATTTGCTGTTAATCTCTCCCAAAAAATTACTGTAATCTCCTTGCCAAGGTTCACTTTTTGCCCATAATTTGTCAATTTTATCCTTAGTTAAAGGTACCACAATTTCTGATAGGTCGATTCCTTCTAATTGATGAAGTCTCAATTTTAAATTCTGGAAATTGTTGACAATCCTGTAGGTAACAGAGTAGACAAAGAATTCCAGATTTTAGAGAGCCCATTGGCTGAATTACCTTGTTAGTTGCTCTTAGGTTTGTTACCATTCTCCATTTACCAGATTTCTTTTTAATAACAAATGCAGGAGAATTCTAAGTGCTGGTTGATTCTTCAATATGCTGAGTTTTAACTGCTCTTGTTCCAGCTCTTCCAAGGCCTGCAGTCCCTCTGTTGTTAAATGCCATTGCTGAACCCATATAGGTTTGTCTGTTAACCATTTTAAAGGGAAAGATGTTGGTGACTTTGAAAGATCAGCAACTGTTGTGTTCTTGTACAACCTGTATGGCCAGTGACTGTTCTTTATAATACCTTCTAATATTTTTTTTTAAGAAACATGTTTTTGGTTTGTTTCTATGGTAGGAGAAATGTTAATCTGGGTATTACATTGTTGTAATAAATCATGGATCCATAAATTCATAGCTATATTAGCCACATATGGCTTTAATTTTCTTCTCTGTCCTTTAGGCTCTATATGTTTGACCCATCTTCCATTCTGTTTCACTTGAGATAATGTTCCAGTTTCTAACAGCTGAACATTTCCCTCCTGAAGAGGCCAATTTGGATGCCAAGATTCTGGTGCAATTATTATGACATCCACACCTATGTCTACAAGACCCTCCAAAAGAACATCATTTGTATTTTCAATTTTGGTATTTGTTCATTTATAGAAGTTATATATATATATATATATATATATATATATATATATATATATATATACTGCCTCTCAAGTATTAGGATTAAAGGCATGTGCTACCATTGCCTGACCATTATGTTATGTTTACTAGTTGCTGGCTTTTTCCTCTGATCCTCAGATAAACTTTATTAAGATATGCAATATATTGGGGACACAATACATCACAACAGGTCTATATAAACTACTTTTAAATTGGGTCATTTACTTATTTTATTGTTTAGTTTTTTTAATATTCTGGATAAAATTCCTCTATTACCTATGCATGTATAGCAGGCAAAGATTCACTCCCATTCTGTGGGCTTCCTCTTCACTTGACTGTTTTCTTTAAAGAACAAAGACTTAGCTATTCTGAGATCACATGAGTCAAATGTTGGCCTCATTTCCTGAGCAACCAGTTTCTTATGTAGAAGGTCCACCCTACAGTCATATCTTAATAGTGATTTTTTTTGTTCTTTCTTTAAGTGTTCCTACATTTCAGCTTCTCATTGAGGAAGCTGATTCATTGGTATTGAATTTTGTAAAGAGTGATAGATATCTGGCTAATTTCATTCTTCTACAGGTGGACATAAAGTTTTTCTAGTACCATTCATTGAAGATGCTATTGTTTCCTTCAGTGTATCTTTTAGATTTTATTTTTTGTCAAATATTAGATAACTATAATTATGTATACTCATCATTGGTTATTCTGGTTTGTTCCACTGATGTACATTTCTGTTTTTATGCCAAAACCATTCTGTTTTATCATAATGCCCCTATAATAAATCTTGAGATCTGGAGTGGCTATCCCTTCAGCATTCTTCCTTTTGCTCAGTGTCAAATTGTTTACCTGGGACTTTTTATGAATTCACATGAAGTTTGAGATTTTTTTTTCTATTTCTGTGAAGTATGTTTTCAGGATTTTGTTGGGGTTGCATTGAATGTGTAAATTACTTTTTGTGGAATGGTCCTTTCTACACCCTTAGTTATTTTAATTTTTTACTATTTTTTTTATTTTTATATTTTCTTCACTGATATAAAATTTTTACTCTAGATGTCCTTAAATTACTTGGTTTGGTGAGTTGCTAGATTTTTTATAACTATTTTGACACAGGGTGAGTTAATCCATTATTACCTTAGAGCTTTTGCTGTTGGTATAAAGAATGTCAACAGAGTTTTGTAATTTTGTTTTTTAATTATTTGTACTACTACTCAGGTGATCTCATTGATCATTTTTTAGTTTTCTTGTGAAAATTTTGTGAACTTTCATGTACAACATCATATCATTGGTTTATATGGGTAATTTGTCTTCATTTCCTATTTATATTACTTTAATTCCTCTTTTGTTTTATTGTTCTAGCTAATACTTCTAGCACTACATTGAAATGAGACAGAGGGTAGTGGAAAGTCTGATTATATGCCTAATTTTAATTACATTAGTTAATGTTTTCTCCGTTTACAATGGCATTGGTTTGATGTTAGTCATATATAGACCTTATTATGCTGAAGCATATACATTCCAGTACTACTTGCTCTAGGATTTTTATCATGAAATCATGTTTGATTTTGTCAAGAGCTTTTTGGTATCTATTGAGAGTATTGATGATTTATTTTTTTTCAAAACATTGATATGATCTTTTCATTATTTACCTATGTTGAATCATCCTTCAATCTCAACAATTAAATTAATTTCAATATAATATGTTATTTTGATATAGCTAGTGTTCAATGTACAAATACTTAATTGAAGATTTTTATTTTCACTAATATGGGTATTAGTCTCCAATTTTCTTTGTTGTGGTGTCCTTACCTAATTTTTTTTGTATTAGGGTAATACAGGCTTTGTAAAGGGAATTTATAAAAATTCTCTCTGTTATAATTTTTTTTCAATTTTTGAATAATTTTAGAAACACTAATTGGTTATCTTCTTTGGGAGTCTAGTAGAATTATGGGGAGATCATCCTGAAGACTTTTCATAGTCTGAAGATTGTTTTATTACTGTTTCAATTTATTTTTATATGATAATGTTTATGTTGTTTATTCTTAGTTTAACTTTGGTAGCTTGAATGAATCTATGTATTTGTTTATTTTATTTTATTTTTTTTTTAGATTTTCTAACTTACTAGAATACACATTTCTTATAGTATTTCCTAAAAATTGTGAATTTCTTTGCTGTTGGCAGTAAATTTCCAGTTCACTTATAATTATTTTAATTTGTATCCTTGCTTTCTTTCTTTCAATTAGTTGGGCCAAAGATATGTCAATCATATTTATCACTTCAACGACCCTCTTCTTAGACTATTGATCAGTTGTCATCTTTTCTTTGTTTCTATTTCATTACCTTTTTTGATTTATACTGTCACATATCATCTACTGGATTTAGTGATTATATTTATGTATGAGGTATTATGACATAAAATTCCCTTAGTCATACTTTAGATTTTGGTAAGATGCACTGTAATCTTAGCCTTCCTAATATTCTATAGCAGAATATGGAAAATTGTTCATTTGTATTAAATGATAGGAGCATGTGCTTTTCAGATGTCATATACTATAAAAATTCTGTAGAAAGAAAAGTAACAAACTCATTGTTGAGCAATAACTAAGACAGAGCTTAAATTTATGAATAAATGAACAAGTCAACAGACAAATAGATGAATGACAGAGTTATTAAGAAAAGTTCACATCAAATGGCAAAAGAGACAGATTATAGTGGAATTGTATATGTACTAATGGTAGAATATTATTTTCCTAACTCCATATTATCAAAGTATTTGCTTATATTTTTTGGTGGAATTAATTCTCATGTTTCTCTTGTTTGAAGGGTACTAAAGCTAAATGTTGAAAGAATTTAATAAATAGATCAGTACATTGCAATATATACCAAGCAATAAAAATAAAGTTAAAAAATATTCATTTTATTCCTCAATAGTCATGTAACATAAAACTTCAAACTGAACTTTATGAATTCTATCTTCAGAAAACAAGGAAGATTTATCATCACCACTATGCTATATGTAAAACAGAGAGACAAACACAAGGTTTGAATTTGCTATGAGGAGATTTGTGTCAACACTGTGAGTAAACACATTATTAGTAGCTTACAAGAAACACTAATCACTTGTGTTGAGGGGAAAAAACATAAAGGGAGGGAAATAGGCATACTAGAAAGATGAAGTACCAAGGATGGTATGACATGTAATGACATTTCCATATCTGGCAGGAAAGTTCTAGAGACAGCACAAGGCAAAATTTAAATTGTTACTCTGAGAGGCAAGGGAGATGCAAGATTTAAACTTCTGTGACCATCAATAAGTTATTGAAAAGCATCATTTCAGAATGAAGGTAAATCCCCACGTGATCTCTAGTCTGTGAGTAACATTGATCAGGCTCCTTTAGCCTGAAGAAATTTTCTTGAAAGTAAAAACAGAGTTGGCTATTGGAATGAGAACAATGTATTAAAAATACAAACAATCCCCAGAGGGTATAAAACAAGTACTGAGAGCCCTTTGCTAGTTAGTTCAGTTAAAAAAAAAATGATGAAATCACTTCAATTATACTGTCTATCACATCTTATCATCAATAACTCAAATGTTATTTAATATGTTATCCCAGTTCCAATCCTGGTTAGTTTTTATTGTTAACTTGGCACAAGCTAGAGTCTCTCTGGAAGAGTAGCCCTTAACGGAAAAATGTTGTCCATTAGATTGGCCTGTAGCCATATCTGTGAGAGATTGCTGGATTGATGGTTGACATAGGAGTGACAGACCACAGTAGGCAGCACCATCACTGGGTTGGTGAGCCTGTGCTATATATAAAAGCTAATGAGAAAGAAATTAAGTAATATCCCTAAATGATTTCTGCTACTGTTCCTGCTTGAGTTCCTATACTGGCTTCCCTTAGTGATGGACTATAACCTAGAAATACAAGCTGCAATAAATCCTTTCCTCCCTAAAGTTTCATCAGATCACGGTTTTCATCATAGTAAAAGAAAGCAAAGTAAAACACGCTCAATTGTTCCTTTCCCCCTCCATCCTTTTTACCTACATGCTATGAAGTTACAACTTTGCCTACCATCTGTTTCTGTCTAATACATTCTCCACTAAAGTAATTTCATATTTATGAAACCAAAATCTCATCTAATAGAATGCTCATAAAAAATAACTTCCTCATTACCAAAGCACCTCTGTTTACCAAGTTTTCTAGAAAAGAGACCACATCATTTGTAATTCAGCTTCTACATAATTACCAGGTTCTTGCCAAACCTCCAAAAACAACTGTGTAGAACCATGAACGTGAGGTCCCAGTTTGTCTTCCTGTCTTTGTGCCTACCATTGTTATCTACAGTGAAGTCATCATCCCACTCGAGCATACCTATGCACTGCCCTAGAGCTTATTTTGTGGACCACATAGAGAAGAAAGTTTATTAAGTTGGCTTACATTGTTTCTTACTTCTACATGTCATGCTCACAAGTATAAATGATAATAATTAAGTTTTTTCTTTTTTTATTACTTGCATTTGACATATTAATGAAGTGATTTTTCACTGAGATTATTTGAATAAAGGGCCCTTTCCTTATGTCTAGATAAAATATTTTTGCCATAATAGACTGTGGTGATATTTGATTTGTGATGAAATGGAGATCAGAGGTCAAATAGCCATTAAACAGAAGTCCAGCATTGGTAGCACATGCCCTTAATCTGATTACATGGCAGGCAGAGTCTCTGTGTGGTCAAGGACACAGCCAAGCACAGTGACATGAACCTTTAATCCCAGTACCAACTATAGAGACATGGAGGTCTGTATAGACAGGCAGTGATGAGGAAGTCATGTGGCTGGGATTAGAGCCAATGAGAAGGCAGAACAGAAAGGTAATAAAAAGACAAGTCAGACAGGAAGAAACTCTCTCTGGGGAAGCTATTGCTGCTGGTAAGCTAAAGCTAAATGTAGCTATTGCTCTTATCTCTTTGACTATTTCCTCTGTATTTGGCTCTGTGTTTCTTATTTACTAAGACTGTTTAGAAATTTGTCTACAATAGATTGGCATGTATATATCAATAATAGCATCTGGTGGGTAGATGGAAGGAATGCTACTACACATCTCAAGGTGCATAGAACAAATCAACTTGCAAAACATTATTTGCTTTAATCTCCTAGTAATTACACAGTTGAGGCCCCCTAATGTGATATGGTATTACTTGTGCATACATATCCTTATTTCTGTGTATATTTCATTAGGAAAAACATTATTGTTCAATTTTGTATGAAATCTTAATATCTAATATGCTTGCTGAAATGTGTTTCAAAATCAATAATTTATACAAATTTAAAACATTTATTAAAATTATAAAGTTTCTTTAAAAGAATTCTTAATTATAAGATAATTCTTCCGTGTAGCAATGGAATATATTGGTACAAATTTATGCTTGTTCATATACATGTTAAAACATGTTCAATATGTCTTGTCTTTCATGTAAATGGAATTAAGGAGATTGTGGTGGTATTCTAATTGTACTGAAATGTGATTTTGATTGTATGTTAATAAATAAAGTTGCCCAGGGGTCAGAGCTATTAGAGCCATAGACAGAGTGTGGTGGTGGTGGAGCACGCCTTTAACTCCATAGATCTCAGTGTGTTCAGGGATACAGACAGCATTGGAGACATATGCCTTTACGACCTGGGGGGCTGTACATATAGACAGTGATAAGGCAGTCACGTGTTTGGGTTTACAACAAATGAGAAGCCAGAATGACTATGAAACGACTTACACACAGGGAAATAGCTCTCTTTCAGGAAGCTAGGATGACCACAGGAGGAAGGGTGAGATTTTAGCTCTGAGCTCTCACCTCTCGGTTTTCTCTTTCATATTGGTTCTGTGTTTCTTATTTAATAAGACGGTTGGTTACATCTACATCTGGTGCCCAACGTGACAAGAATCCATTAAAAAAAAAAAAACGATTGGCTTGGCAGCAGGTCCACTTTCCCGCAAGGGCGGCAGGCCGGGTGGTTGGCTTCCTAGCCAGGGCCTAGGTCTGCTTGACCTGAGGCCGGACTAACTGTGAGCTGCTTGCTTAAAGCCTGCTTGCTTAAGGCCGGTGCTACAAACAACTCAGGCCTGCCCTGCCGAACATGGCCCCACCTGTAAAGCCAATGCATGTGGTCAGAGCTTAAGGAAGCCAGAGCCAAGCCTAGACTCCACTCAAGAGGGAACACGTGGCTGGATTTAAGCTTTAGATGGCTATGTTTTCTTTTGTGTTCTCTCTCTCTCTCTCTCTCTCTCTCTCTCTCTCTCTCTCTGTGGATTCATACCTTGGACACTAGGTGACTGTTTTGAAAATCCCCTCAGATTTCTACTGTTCTACGCAGATTTGGTAAGTCATAACATATCAGATATTTTAAAGGAAAATATTTAAAAGAGAATTTTTTCCACATTTAAAAAAAAATGGGTTTTATTTGTACATTGGAAGAAAATTGAGTTTTGTTTGAAATTTTAGGCAGTCTGAAAATGGAACAACTATATGAGAAGATTAGTATTGTTGGAATTATGAAGTTTATCACTATGCTTATCCTCCTTTAGCAGTTTAAAAACATAGTCAATTTAAGTGCCAGGATGACAGCTTTAGAAAAACTTGTTAAACCTGTAAAAATTCACACAGAAGAAATTAACAGTGAAGGTTTTTCAAATTTGGATCATAAGGTTACAGAAAGAAAGCCTGTTTTTACACAGTCACCCTTAATTTATCCTGTAACCATACAGCAGATCCCTGATCAAATGGCTAGACACAATATTTGGGCTCCAATTGAAATGTTGGATTTAAAAAGGTTTAAGGAGGCAATAGTATCTTATGGCATGCATTCCCCATATGTAAAGCAAATGTTAAACTCTTGGTCAACATATAATAGGATTGTATCACAGGACTGGTGGGACCTTGTACAAGCTGTTATGGAACCCAGCCAGAGACTTCAATTTATAATGTGGTTCAAGGATGAGGCTAAAAACATAGAAAAACAAAGGAGGGATAAAGGAATACAAGTTTGCCAGGACCAGCTTATTGGAGAAGGCCAATATGCTTCAGTACAAACACAATGTTTATATGATGTCCAAACCCAAATTTTATGTCGAACGGCTGCCTTGAATGCATAGGGGAGAGTTGATGAACCAGGAAAAAAATCTGCATCATTTACAAAGGTTATGCAAGGCCCAAAAGAAACTTTTACAGATTTTTTACAAAGACTGGCTTCAGCAGTAAAGAGAATGGTCTCGGATTCAGAAGCTAGTAAAGGCAATAATTGAATCTTTGGCTTTTGAGAATGCAAATGCAGCATGCAAAAGAATAATCAGGCCGTTAAGGGCAAGATCTGCACCTTTGAAAGATTGGATTAGAGACACAGTTAATGTTGAGGTTGATGAGCATGATGATATGTGGGTAGAAGAAGCAATTTCAAAGGGTTTGAGGAATGTTAGATGTTTTGGATGTGGAAAGCAAGGACATTTGAAAAGGGACTGTAAACAGGTCATTCCTAGAAACAATGTTTCTTCAAGAAACAATGGCAACAGAATGCCCCTTCCTTCTGGAGTATGCAGAAGGTATGGTAAGGGAAAACACTGGACCAACAAATGTAGATCAACAAAGGATAGACAGGGTAATCCTTTGCCTCAGTCTTTGGGAAACTCCCAGAGAGGCCTCATACAGGCCCCCATAGCAGATCCCCTTCAAACCTTTCCTGCAGCCTTAGAGGAAATCCTTGCTCTGAGCGATTAAATAACCAAATGCCTATTGGAATAAATCATGCTGGTCAGGTTGATGAAACAGAGAGAAGAGAAAATTCAGGAGAAAACATAAAGAAAAAAATTTGGCAAACTTCTATTAATGCACAAAGACCAAAATTAACGATAAAAATAAATGGTGTTTTGTTGTCTGGTCTGGTAGACACAGGTGCGGACATTACCATAATTGCAACAGAATTTTGGCATCCAGCTTGGCCTCTTCAGGAGGTAAACGTTCAACTGTTAGGAATTGGGACATTATCTCAAGTGAAACAGAGTACAAGATGGCTGGAATGTATAGGTCCAGAAGGACAGAGAGGAAAACTAAAACCATATGTGGCTAACGTAGCTATGAACCTGTGGGGTCGGGACTTGTTGCAACAATGAAATACTCAGATTAACATCCCTGCAACCTCAGAAACAAATCATAAACTAGCACATGTTTCTGAGAGAAATATTAGAAGATGTTGTTCCAATGAGTGGTCACCAGACATCCATATTACACAAGAACAGGGCACAACAACTGATGATCTTCAAAAGACACCAACAGCTCTACCTTTAAAATGGTTAACAGACAAGCCTGTATGGGTCCAGCAATGGCCTTTAACAACAGAGAAACTCCAGGCTTTAGAAGAGCTGGTAGAAGAACAGTTAAATGCTCAGCATATTGAAGAATCAACCAGCCCTTGGAATTCTCCTGTATTTGTTATTAAAAAGAAATCTGGTAAATGGAGAATGGTAACAGACCTTAGAGCAATTAACAAAGTAATTCAGCCAATGGGCTCTCTAAAATCTGGGATGCCTTTGCCTACTCTGTTACCAAAAGGATGCCCTCTCATAGTTATTGATTTAAAAGACTGTTTCTTTTCAATACCCTTACAAGAAAAAGCAGAGAAAGATTTGCTTTTACAGTGCCTACTTATAATAATTCTCAACTGGTTAAAAGATTTCAATGGAGAGTCCTCCCACAGGGAATATTGAATAGCCCAACTCTGTGCCAATATTTTGTACAACAGCCATTGGAAGTGATACGTAAAAAATTTCCTAAATCTATAATTTATCATTATATGGATGATATTTTACTAGCTGACTCAAATGCAGATACTTTAGAAAGAATGTTTGAAGAAGTAAAGAAAATTTTGCCTTGCTGGGGATTACAAATTGCTCCTGAAAAGATACAAAGAGGAGATTCTATTAATTATTTAGGATATAAAACAGAGCTACAAAAAAATTAGACCCCAAAAGGTGCAAATTAGGAGAAATAGACTACAGACTCTTAATGACTTTCAAAGATTATTTGGAGATATTACTCATCTACGAACTATTGTTGGGGTAAAAAATGATGAACTGACTAATTTGTTTAAAATCTTAGAAGGTGAAAAGGACTTAAAAAGTCCAAGAGAATTATTACCTGAAGCTGAGAAAGAATTGGCCTTGGTAGAAAAGAAAGTACATTAAGGGCACGTGGATCGTATTGATCCAAAGCTGGATTGCATTTTGGTTATTTTACCTTCTAGGCATTTTCCTACTGGAATATTAATGCAGAGGGAAGATATAATATTGGAATGGATATTTTTACCAAATAAACCAAATAAAAAATTAAAAAATTATGTGGAAAAAATCTCTGACTTAATTTGCAAAGGAAAATTGAGACTTCGTCAATTAACAGCAATAGACCCAGCAGAAATTGTTGTATCATTAACTAATGAGGATATTGAAAAATTATGGACAGAAAGTGAACCTTGACAAAGAGCTTGCAGTAATTTTTTGGGAGAAATTAACAACAAATATACCAAAAGTGATATAATTGATCTTATAAAAGGAGGTGATTGGATCTTGCCTTGAATTGTACGGCAAAAACCCATATCTGGAGTTCGTACATTTTATACAGATGCCAACAAGGAAGGAAAGGCAGGTTACAAATCAGAAAATTTAAGTAAAGTGGTTCAAAGTCCGTATAATTCAGTTCAAAATCAGAATTGTTTGCTATTCTGTTGGTATTAATGGATTTTTCAGAACCTCTCAACATAGTACCTGACTCTCAGTATGCTGAAAGAGTGGTATTACATATTGAGACTGCAGAATTTATCCCTGATGATTCAGAATTAACTTCACTATTTATTCAATTACAAGATACAATCAGGAAAAGGAATCATTCTTTATATATAACTCACATTCAATCCCATACTGGTCTGCCAGGCCCTCTAGCACAAGGCAATGATGAGATTGATAAATTATTGATAGGAAATGTGCTGGAGGCCTCAGAATTTCATAAAAAAAAAACATCATGTCCATAGCAACGGTTTAAAAAAGGATTTTTCTATAACCTGGCAACAAGCCAAAGAAATAGTAAAGAAATGTCCTACTTGTTCCTTCTACAATCATGCCATTACCAGCAGGATGTAACCCAAAGGGTACTCAGAGGAATGAAATCTGGCAGATGGACGTGTTTCACTTTGCAGAATTTGGAAAATTGAAATATGTACACCACACCATTGATACTTATTCAGGATTTCAATGGGCAACTGCTTTGAGTTCTGAAAAAACTGATTCTGTAATCACTCATTTGCTAGAAGTTATGGCCATCATGGGTATACCTGCACAAATCAAAACTGACAATGCTCCATCATATGTCTATTAAAATGAAACAGTTTTTTGCTTATTATAATATAAAGCATATTACAGGCATACCACATAATCCTATAGGTCAAGCAGTTATAGATAGATCAAACAGAACTCTAAAGGATATGCTACATAAACAGAAAGGGGTAACAAAAACCCCCAGAAATAGACTGCATAATGCTCTTCTAACTTTGAGTTTTCTCAATGCCAATGAGAAAGGAACAACAGCTGCACAGACATTGGATAATAGAAAAAACTACAGAATTAAATCAGCCTATATACTTTAAGGATGTGCTGACCTCAGAATGGAAACCAGGGTATGTATTACACTGGGGACGAGGTTTTGCTTTTGTTTCTACAGGAGAAGATAAGCTGTGGGTGCCATTAAAATTGATAAAGGCTCGATTTGAACAAGAGAGACCTCTTAATTAGAGGAGGTGATAGTTCATCAACCAGCATGAACATCCAATTTAAACTAACTTGTACCAGTAACACATGCCTTTTCATTTAATCAGATAATAACTTGCCAAAAGGAAACATCCCCAAAATTAGTCTTGGGGAAAGGTTTTTGTTTTTGTCTTTTAGGAGGATGAAGGTTAAGGAATCTGAAGAACACAAGACAAATGAGACAACTGAAGAAAAGGGACAAATCATCTATCCCAGGAAACAGAGTGAAACGGTGTATGGGTATATATTATCTAAAAAATTTTATATCTTCCTAAATGTTTGTTTCTGATTTTCTCTAAAGATTTAACACTATTGGTCTTCTAATAGTCCCAGTTCAATTAAAATTTAAAACTGACTTTGGAGTTGGAGAAAGGCTCTCTCCTTCTTCAAACTCAAGCATGTTGTTAAAAGGAAATTGCAAACTCCCTGTATCATGCCAGAATAAAAGAGCCATCTTCTGCTATGGGACAGGACAAACCCAAATTAATTAAGGGACTATTCTATTACTAATTTCAACTCTTTGATTCTATTCTGATTCTTTAAACTTTTCTTAAAATATCAAAATTTATAAGATTAATATATATATAGATATATATACATTTTAAACTTTGTTAAGATATGAATGGTCATATAGAGTACTAACTAATTCTAGTAAAAAAGGCTTCAATTAGCTGCATATATATGTCTTTGTGTTGGAGTCTCTTATCAGTTTTCTGCAGGAAATCACGGCCAGGCCTAACATCAACTGAAGTCTCCAGAAAGAAGATGGGGCCCCACAACAATTCCACATGGACAATAATAATATCATTAAGCTGACAAACATCATCCACAGATCAGCTTTGAACTACAAGGTGCTCAGAGCAATTTTGAGAGGACTAGCTGAGATGATCCAGTCACAAAGATTACTTGAATAAGGACTTGAGATAAACCCTGAACTTTGACATTCTACACAGACTGAATAATGAAGGATATAGTTACCTTTCCTAGAATTTGACGATTAACCTAAAATTTTTCTTTCAGGATAAAGATAACTTTGCCCAAACCCAGCAGGAAACAATTTTAAAAATACGATGCCCACATTCCCAAAGAGGTTGGGTGGGGCAGGTGGTTTTTTTGTTCCTTTTAATGGGTTTTAGGTCTGGGATAATTTTCATTGTTTAGGGAGGTTGGTTACAAGTTGTTGTCAAGGGTTAGGAAAAAGGCTAAGCAAAGGAGATTGGATTTAAGGTTCTTTTTTTAAAAAAAGAAAGAAAAGAAAAAAGACAATTACTAGTTTTAAATACTTTACATTGGATTGGATTGTTTTATATTGTATACAAATTTGAAACTGATATTGTTAGAAAATGCTATATGTATATTTCTAATTGTATTTATACCATTCATTTAACAATGTAATGCAATTTTCTGATCCTTGAATGTTATTATTACCAACTATTAGGATATAAAGAAATGAAAGTTAGTAGTTAGATATTACAAAAGAACTTGTAGTCATATTAGATATGTTTTAAAAATTGAGCAGAGATGTTTTAGACAGGTCATGTTCAAACCCTTCAGAGATCTACAGAATATGGCATTTAAAATGTTTTAATAACTTAGAAATTTTTTCTTTTTTGAGACATGTCGGCTCCTGGCAGTACCAATCTACTTCAGAGAAAATATGAGCATTGAAGAAACTGCATATGGAATTAACTTTCATTGTGGCAAAAGTTAGCCACTAGACAACAAAGTATCCTTGAATCAACAGGACAAAATGGACAGACAGGACACGAAACAAAGGACTACTGATTCTTGCCAATACAAGTGTGGTTATGGCTTTATCAAAAGGCATCTTCTGAGGCCAGGACAATATGGCACCATCCCTGAAGTGGCCTTGGCAATCCGGAAAAGATACAGTGCCCTTTTCTTCAAAGGCAGCTGAACAGGCAGTGGGCTGATGGCTTCTGTTGTGCAATGAAACAGCAGTTGAAAGCTCACACCTCTCAATAGTAGACTGGCATTAAATAGAGGGATGTGGAGAAGAAGGGGATGCTGAGATGAAGCCATATATAGATAGCTAAGAAGAATGGACAGGTGAATTCAAAAACCGTCAACAATTTCCAGAATTTAAAATCCTGAATCATGACATGACACTAGTGGAATTCAGGTGTTTCTGGTACATGGACTGCTCTCACCCAATGTGAGGTTGAACTGTTGACCTTGTGTACATCCTACTTTACAAATGAGTCTGTCAGATATGCTAAGCCTATTGGCTGAAGATGATGCCCCAACACTGTGGAGAAACCTCAGTTGACTGCCCAGGCAGCTGGCTGTTTCTGTCAACTCACAAATTTTTTGGAAGTTGCTTGCATGCACTTCCTATTTTTATTTTTGTTAGCTAATATTATTTCCTTCTTGGGTCTCTGAGGGAGTTGAAGATTAGTTAGTTATAGTTGAAAATTAATTAAGATAGAAAATGCATTAGATTCATATTGGATTTACCAAAATAGGATAGATAAAGCAATTATTTTCTCTGATATCAAATACCTGTTTAGGTATTTATTACTTGTATATATTTTATATAGTTATTGTACCTTTGTGTATAGTTTTTCTTTTGTTAGTTATAACCTTTTGCTTTTTTTTCCTTATTAAAATAGAAAAGCAGAAATGTGGTGGTATTCTAATTGTACTGAAATGTGATTTTGATTGTATGTTTATAAATAAAGTTGCCCTGGGGTCAGAGCTATTAGAGCCATAGACAGAGTGTGGCGGTGGTGCATGCCTTTAACCCCATAGATCTCTGTGTGTTCAGGGATACAGACAGCATTGGAGACATATACCTTTAAGACCTGGGGGGCTGTACGTATAGACAGTGATGAGGCAGTCACGTGTTTGGGTTTATAACCAATGAGAAGCCAGAAAGACTCTGAAACGACTTACACACAGGGAAATAGCTCTCTTTCGGGAAGCTTCGATGACCTCAGGAGGAAGGGTGAGATATTAGCTATGAGCTCTGAACTCTCGGCTTTCTCTTTTACATTGGTTCTGAGTTTCTTATTTAATAAGACGGTTGGTTACATCTACAGGAGATAAACATTGTTCATTTATCATTTTACAAACACTGAGCTCAGCTGACACTGACATCATATTTTCTCTTCTTGAAGAAGAATCCTTAACAACTGGAGTCTTAAGCGTGTTTGATTATCATTTTTTGCCTATATTATTTGTATCTTAATGTACATCAACTATCCTAACCAAATGTCATTGATTGCACTGCAAATAAGTATATTTGTTTGTATAGGAGTATAACAGTTTAAACATGAGATCAATGCTCTTCAGAATCTGTTTCCAGACTCCTAGTTGTCATCTCCTAGGTGTATTTTCCTGTGGCAGAAGGAGCAGGACAGTTTTCAAGGGACTCTGTTATGAGAGCACTAATGATATTTTTAAAGATTATACTTGATGATAAAATGGAAATTGAAAGGACTTACTGTACTCCATTATCATATTTTGGGGTTAGGTTTAAGAATTTGAAGGCCACTTAAAAAAAAAAAAAGAAAGAAAAAAACAGGTTGTAGCACTGACTTTCATATATAAATGAAAAAAAAAACTCAAAAATGCATTCTATACACAAACAATTCGTACTCAAAGAAAAGGAAATAGCACCTTCAAAAATGTATGTAGTGATGAGTTATGTAAAACCTTTATGTTATTTATTCTTTCCTGAAGTAGTTAAGATGTCTCTAGGAATCAGGATATTACAGAATTGACCATGTAAAACTTAACATAAGATATGGAAAGTAAGAAAGATTGTAATGAGAAAATGAGAAAACAAATATTATTAACATAGAGTAATTCAAGATCAGAAATGAGAGAGAGAGAGAGAGAGAGAGAGAGAGAGAGAGAGAGAGAGAGAGAGAGTTTATTTTATATGAACATACATTTGGTGGGATAATTATTCCAGATAATGAATTGCATGTTAGAAAAATCAATGATCACAGTGAAAATGTACTTATGGCTTTTTAAAGAATCAATTTACCTAATAGCTTTGACTTCCAAATTTAGCTCAAAAGAGAAAGGAATACCAACAAATGAGTCTTAATTATGTTGCTTCCTGGTTGTCAAGCTACAAGTCTAATTGTGCTGTTATTATTCTATATTCAAATTTTGGACTCTGTTTCAAGATTTAATATGTTTCTACCATAGTGAAAAGTCTCTTTTTTTTCCATAATGATGCAGCTCTGTTCCAGTGGATGGCAGCAAGCAAATTATTAAGAATATTTTAATAATATGTTTAATCCCTAATTAGTTAATAAAACCCCCCGTTTTATGGAAATCACATTCAGTGAAATCAAAATTTATATTAAAATGCAAGTAGGAAATTGAATAATTGAACTTTAAAGTAATAGGCATTACTTATTTTCCATGCTTACTTCGATACAAATTATAAAAATAGAGATTTTTTTTCCTAAAAAAAGGACTATGTCATTTATTGAAAATAAGGTTAATCTTTTCTCCTACATTTCTCTTACTTTTGAATCACTGCATACTTAAAAAAATGATAACATCTTTCAGTGTAAATAATTAGTTAGAATAAGACTAGTAATGTGATTTTAACATAAAATATAATATAAAATCAGGAAAGTATTTAAAGGTATGGTGTATTCAGACACTAATAAGATTTATTTTAAATAATTTTTCTACATGTTTTCACATACCAGCTTATATGTAATGTGCTTGAAATTTTCTTTCATGAAAAGAGAGCATAAGTTTTCTTGTTCATAATAATTCTCAAATTAGGCCCTATTTAAAACAAATTTTTATATTTCAGGTAATAATTGTGAAAATAATGTCATAATATTGCATTCATATAAGTGGGCTCCAGGCTTTATTTCCAAGAATCTATATGTAGTACTGAAAATGAGAAAACTTAATTACCAAGTTGTAGGCACTGTGCATGGTCTGTCTCTTCCTCAGAGAAGACATTGACATGTCTGTAACATTTTTAAAATACCTGACAGTCCGTGGCAACTAGTGCTGTGTTCTTTCCACCTTCTCATTGCATCTTTGTGTCATTGGTGTCTGTTGCACAGACTGGAGTGTGAAACCTTCCTTTGAGAAGTATCTGGTCCCAATGCTGACCCAATATATTACTCTTTTTGATTAATTGTCACATGCAAACAGAAAAAATCTCTCAAACTCTTTGTTGCTAGAGGGCTTCTCTCCAGGTTCCCCAAGCCCCGCAGTCCCACAATCCACTTATAAAATAATCACTCAGACGCTTATATCACTTATAAACTGTATGGCCGTGGAAGGCTTTTTGCTAACTGTTCTTTTATCTTAAATTAACCCATTTCTATAAATCTATACCTTGCCACATGGCTGGTGGCTTACCAGAGTCTCTACATGCTGCTTGTCCTGGCGGTGGCTGCAGTCTCTCCCCTCCTTCTTCCTGTTTCCCCAATTCTCCTCTCTCTTTGTCCCGCCTATACTTCCTGCCTGGTCACTGGCCATCAGTGTTTTATTTACATAGAGTGATATCCACAGCACTTCCCCTTTCTTCTTTTTTTTAAAAAGGAAGGTTTTAACTTTAACATGGTAAAATTACATATAAAAAAACAATTACCGAGCAAGAATTATAGTTACAATATTAAAGAAGATGTCCTATCTATCTTATATTTGTGAGTTTAAGGTTTTATAGCTAACTTATCTTTTATCATAACTGAGGAAATTACGACTATCTAGCCTTCAACCACATCAAAGACCTGAGAAGGAACATAATGGTACCTGAGAAATGGTAGATGGATGCAAGCAACTTTCGGGAATCTTGTAAGAGTAGACCAAGACAGCTGGCAGCCTGGACAGTCACCTAATGTTTCTCAGCATTGTTGGTGCATTCAAATTGGCTACAGGCCTAGAGTATCTGACAGACCATTTTTAGAAGCAGGAATTTTAAGAGACCATCTTACCCTGTCTTGGCAGAGTACAGTGGTCGCTTTCCTTGTGTCCCGCTTGTCCAGAAAGGACAGCATTGTATTTGTACTGTCAGCCATCAAGGCAAGGGCAGTTCTTTGCCCAGTAGGCCATTTTGTGCCAAAAAGACAAACTTCCAAATGGAAATGTCTTAGAAGCCCAACATTCTCTCGGGATCAAATTGGTGCAGCCAGGAGCAATTGTGTCTCACGTCAACAGAATTCTAAGTTATTTAAATGCCATATTTTCCAGGTCTATGAAGTGTTTGAAGATTACCTATCTATCTGAAATATATCTATGTATACCTAGAAGACTTAACTAACATGGCTACAGATATGATTATCATAGATGACTAATTATTAATCTATTTTTTAATTATCCATTACAATTTTAAATGAGTTATATAAACATAATACCTCAAACAAGAATAGAAATATATATATATATATACAGTATAACAAAATTAACTTCAAGCCTGTATCAATGAACCAAAATTCATAACAATGTAAAACATTTTAAATATAAACTAAAATCTATACCAATGTAAAACATTTTAAACAAGTTGTTCTTTAAAAGTAGGTTCATTAATCTACCCTTTTATCTTATCATCTCCATATCCTCCTATATATCATATCCCCTTTTCTTTTTTAGAAAGAGATCACATTTATAATCAACCTGTTTTAAATAAAAATATTGGTTTTTCTCTGTCCCACACCAGAGGGCTCTTCTGATTTGGGACACAAGAATCCCTTAACCATTTTTTTTTAAAGCAATATTTCTGGGTTTAGAGGGGGAGTGAGCCAATTCCATCTCTAAAGCCAGCTTGGTATATTTGGGAATTTGGGCGTAGCATCTCTTACTACTTCCTGCTGGAGGGGGGCGCTGTATCTTATGGGGACGCAAAGAAAATTTTAGACCTATGGGGTAGTCCGTGAGGCTGTATTGTGTGAACCAGTTGCCTTGAAACCGATCTGGATGTTGGATCATCTTGGCCATGGTGTCATCGGAGTCCTTTCAGGGGGTCTTGGCCGGTGAAACCTGATGTATCTTAATCTGGAACAAGTCCACAGCCTCTGGCTTTCTGTGGAAACAAAAGCAGAACCTCTTTTCCAAAGTAACATATCCTTATATCCAAATTTTGAAGTCAAGGTACCTCTAAAATATACATTTTGGCATAACTCAACAGCTTTTGTAATCAAATGTTTTTCTTTAATTATGAATATCAAAGAGAACATAATCCAGATTCTCTGTGTGGTAGCCATCTTTATGTGGCTTATGTTTTATATTACCTTGAGCCTTGAGCCTATTGCTTTAAACTGTACCATTGTAAGCCTGAAATGGTGCTGTGGCTGCTGGCTCCGCCCACTTCAGCTTCCCAACATGGCAGTGGTACGTTTTCCGCCAGCTCTGGGAGTCATCAAGTCTCAGAAATAGTGGGTCTAAGCTTTTATCAAAGCAGCGTGTAGCCCAGAAACCTTTTTTTTTTTTTTTTTTTTTAAATACTAGTAAAGACTAAATCTACCACACAGCTTAATTTGTCGCTGGTAGATGCCTCATTTCCGTCATACTGCCGGTCAAACGCACCCGCCAGGAACCCGCCAGTGTACAAACTTGCATTTTGCCGCATCTAGCTGCCCGTATGAGACAAGAAGCAGGAACCTGGTTTTGGCTCTGTTTAGAATTGGTTATTAAATATTCTCAGGTTTAAGGTGGAAACTCGAGCCGTTGGGCGCCCTTTGTTGCTGGAGGGCTTCTCTCCAGGTTCCCCAAGCCCCGCAGTCCCACAATCCACTTATAAAATAATCACTCAGACGCTTATATCACTTATAAACTGTATGGCCGTGGCAGGCTTTTTGCTAACTGTTCTTTTATCTTAAATTAACCCATTTCTATAAATCTATACCTTGCCACATGGCTGGTGGCTTACCAGAGTCTCTACATGCTGCTTGTCCTGGCGGTGGCTGCAGTCTCTCCCCTCCTTCTTCCTGTTTCCCCAATTCTCCTCTCTCTTTGTCCCGCCTATACTTCCTGCCTGGTCACTGGCCATCAGTGTTTTATTTACATAGAGTGATATCCACAGCAACTCTTCATCTACCAGATATCAATAATGTATAAAATGTTGAAAGCAGTAATGAAAGGAACAAGATCAGAAATCCAACCCCTATATTTTTTCCTGTTAAAAGTTATTTTAAATATTGTCATTCTTTTTTATAGAGTTGTGTTCCCACTGAGGATGACATAAAAATTAAAGAGAATTACTTTCCTCCCCTCTGCTAGGAATTTTAAGAACTCCTTGAAACAATTATCTTACAAATATAAATTTGACAAAGTAGTGGAATTGTGTAAATGGATTGTAAATAAACTAACCCAAATACTCTGTGCTAAAATTTTAATAAGGAAAATGCACTCCTGTAACAGTTCTATTTTATACAGAACATTGTGTACCTGTTGTCTACCTAGGAAAACACCAACTTTTGCTATTTTGCAACTATTCATTTTATATCAAATGAAGAGTCTTCTTAATGAGTTTGGGATTTTAAGAAGGTACAGGCTTTTAAAGGACTTTTTTTTTCTGTTTAGATACTCATATATTTTCTTTTCTTATTTAATTTTTTAATGTTTTATAAACAAGGTCTTCTTGTGTAGCACACATCAATCTTACATCACAGTCCAGAATTTCTTTCAATTCACCTCTCTTCTGCCTGTATCCATGAAGGACTGGGATTACAAGTGTTTTTAGCTTCTTCCAACATCTTCCAACATTTTTTTTTTTTTACCTCTAAGAACTGGTACCATGACCTTTTAATACTAATGTTTCATTAGTATTCCATCTAAGACTTTATTACTGAGAATAGCCATTAAATTGAAAATTATGAAACAAAGTAATTCAGATTGATATCATACTTACGCAGTTTACCTCTTCATAGATGCTTAAATACCAGTAGTTTTAATTTCTTCATGGAAACAGTTAGAATGGGTGAAACAATAGTTCTTGCAATTAAATGGTATGCTTTAATATAGTGCAGGTTGGGGGAGAAAGCCAAGAAAGTGAAATTCACTTTCAGCTGGTCACAGGGGTTCATAAGCAACATCCTATATATCCAAGAGGTAAAGATAAGACTTTCTCTGCAAATTCAGGCCAGAACTACATGTGGCAGTGTTGCCCCATAACCAGCAAGAGCACGAAGCAAGAAGAGAGGTTCATTTTTATCAACTAATTTATTGTTTAAAAAATTTTGTCCAACATGTCTCATTCTAGCCTTGAAGTTTTGTGGCGATCCACAAGAATATGTTATAAGGAGTCCAGCTTTGTATTAAAACTATACCTTGACCAGGACAAGGGTCAATCAAGTGGGAAGCCATCTAGCATGGACTATTTGGTGTTTCACAGCTTAATGTTCATTTGTGCCTTGTTATGAAATTCCTGTGCTCACAATTCCCAAAGAATGTGTGTGTGAACTTCCTGCTTGGGCCAGTACTTAGATAAGGTCATGTAGGCAAAGCCATAGCTTTGTTTCTTGTGCAAATGAAGCTCAGACCATCACCTTGCCTTGAGGCCTAGTGTCTCTCCAGAGCAATTGACTGAGAACAAAAGAGGTGTTTACATATCAAGGTGGAAGGTAGGGTAGAGCAACATTCCTGAGGAGGCAGAGAACTGCATGACCAGGGGAAGAAGGCATAGGCATGTTCTGTAGAGGCAGACAGAAAGGCATGACCAGGGAGAAGGAAAGAACACAGAGGTTTTGTAGATGGTAAGGCAGGACACTTGTAGAGTTTGTCAGAGCCAGGAGTAGAGAGCAAATATAGATGGAGGGTGAAAAAACAGGACAAAGATGAGGCTGGAAGCATGAGAACTTAGTCATAAGCAGGACTATAGAGGGCAGTAAATGAGGGGACAAAGAGGAACTGAGTGTCAGGATGGAACTGAAGCTATGTAGACAAGATTTCATCCCAGAGAAATAAAGTAGACAGACAAAGAGCTTGGTGTATCTAGATTTATTCCTAACCTCAATTCCTGATGGAGATGTAGCTGTATAGTTAGAATTTTGTCGTAGAGGAATAAAGTGAATGGACTAAAGAGCTCAGGGTATTCATTCCCATGACACTGGTAGTGTTCCCTCTGGGCCCCCTGGGATAGTATAATATTAAGGCTGGTCCTATAATATTATACAAAAAAAATCTCACTCTTTCTACATCTCTTTCCCAAGTGCTAGATTATAGATGTAAGCTACAATGCCAGGTAAAAAAAAATTATTAAAGTGTTTATTGAAAAAGTGTTTATATTATTAAAATGGTCTCATCACAAAATCATTCTTTCATCTTTCTATGAATGAAACAGGCACTAACAAGTGATCAAGAAGCATTATGAGATTGCTAATTGTTCCTACTCCCTCCCCTCCTCCTTTTTTACCAATTCTTTCTTTTCCTCTATTGCTACCTTATTTCATTCATTCTTTCCTTATTGTAATTCTGTTTTTGAATCACATTATACCTCACTATTATTACTGAAAATTGTTTGGCTGTCAACACATTTCATTTTAAATTTTTAGAAAGATATTGAAAAAAATTATTTATAAATTAATAATATACCTTTTAACCCATTTCTGATTGCTTGGTAGGAACAAAGAGGTCTGTGTGGAATAATTATTTTTCATTATTCAAATTCAGTAATTAAAGTGGTTCAATATTTAGAAACAATGAAACAACACACCAAAAAGCCAAAGTTGATACTATTTTAGCCAGTAACAAAGAAAGAAAGAGGAAGAGTTTTAAACTATCAAAGCTATAAAATTATGTGTGCACATTTTGAAGATAGTATCCCTTTCCCTGACTTACAAAATATGTTACCTTCTTTGTACTAGAAGAGTATAGTGGCTATATCTGAACTGTGAATTTATCCCTTTAGCCGGAAGAGATCCCTCATAATCAGGAGAAACCCAGGGATCATCATACACTGGTAGGTAGACAAATGAGTTAATTAGTTCCTCTTTCAGAAATCATATTGTTACCTCAAATTTCATCTTCAACATACATAATGGAATCAATACACTGGTGATTTCTTTTTTTTTTTCTTTCTATATAACTTACATGGAAATGAGTAAGTAAAATTTAATCAATTATACCAAAAATCAGTAGTTTCATGAAAAGAAATTGTACTTTTAAAGTATAAGTCAACAGATATCTTAGTTTGACAGACAACAATATTTAAGATAAATCAACTTAAACGTACATTCCAGTTCTTGAGTACATTCATAAGAGATTCATATATAATTTGAAAATACTTTCTGCAATCTGGCAACATTATCCTGAATGTGCCCAATGTCATTTGAAAATATTTTGTATAATTTTGCTTCTTTTCTACTTCTCTGAATAACCTGCCAACTGCAACTTTAAGACAGTCTGTCATATTATGAGGCAGAAAAGAATTCAGGCAATCGTGAATTCATATGAGGGCTCAGTAATTTAAAGAAATTACTTTCCTGCCCAGCTGAATGTAGGCTTAAAGATATCTCTGAGTTCTGAGTTGAGGCACAGTTATATATCTGGATCCTGATGTTGCAGCCAGTGCCCTTGGCCAAACATTCTGCATTGTAGTTGACAGAATCTGAGCTTCCACAAGCTTCTGAATGTGCGTAATTGTATTTCATAACAGCAGGAAAAATTACATGAAACAGAGGCATTTATAAAGATTTCTCTGCAGACACACATTTGGTCTGTGTTGACAGACAGAAAATAAATTGACAGACAGAAGCCTGGTCTCTCTTAGTAGTGAAAATGGGTATGGTTGCAAATAAAACAAATTTAACAGTGATGAAACTCTATCTCTGCTTTCTAAACTTTCACCCATGCTAATGTATGTAGTTTCTAGATTATTGAGTAGAAACTATCATGTTATAAAAATAAAGTTTTATTTAACTATATGTGGTGTGTTCTGTGACTGGCATCCCAAGGAAAAAAAGGATTGCCTTAAGTTCTCAAGGTAGAGAAAAGAAGAAAAAAGAAAAGAAAAGAAAAATGCCTCAGCCTTCTTTGTAGACATTCAAAAAATCCAGCAGGATTTATTGATCTTGTTGCAGTCACCTTTTGAGGAACAGTTAGGCACAAGATCCCAGAGCAGAATTAGAACAATAACTGTGGTGGTATTGTGTTTCCCAAAATATTGTACACCCTAATAAACTTATCTGGGGTCAGAGACAGAACAGCCTCTAGATAAAAGGCTAGAAAATGGTGGCACTCACACCTTTAATCCTAGCATTCCAGAGCCAGAAAACCATCTGTTCAAGGATGCAGCCACGCTTGGTGACTCACACTTTTAATCCCAGAAAGTGAGCCTTTAATCCCAGGGAGTGAGGCAGAAAACAAAAAGATATATAAGGCGTGAGGACCAGAAACTAGAAGCATTTGGCCTGGTTAAGCATTTGGCCTGGTTAAGCATTCAGGCTTTTGAGCAGCAGTTCAGCTGAGACCCATTCTGGATGAGGACTCAGAGGCCTCCAGTCTGAAAGAAAAAAGACCAGCTGAGGATCTGGCAAGGTAAGGTAGCTGTGGCTTGTTCTACTTCTCTGATCTTCCAGTTCACCCCAATACCTGGCTCAGGTTTGATTTTATTAATAAGAACTTTTAAGATTCCTGCTGCAAATAACAGTATCAATTCTGAATTTATGTGTAGTTCAAAAATTCCTTCCAGAAAAGTCATAGCCTATACAGATTATTTTTGTAGAAAAATACAAATAGGTCCATATCTATGACTATGCACAAATCTCACATAAAACCTCAACATAAAACCAAATAAACTGAACCTGATAGAAGAGAAACCGGAGAATAGCCTTGAATGATTAGCCCAGGAGACAACTTCCTGAACAGGACAACAATAGTGCACACACTAAGTTCAACACTTAATAAATGGAACCTCATAAATCTGAAAAACTTCTGTAAGGAAAAAGACTCTTTCAATAGGACATGATGGCAAACCTACAGAACAGGAAAGTATTTTAGCCAATCTCACATCTATTGGAGGGTCTATTGACTCAAGAAATGAGACATCCAACACCCAAATAGTCCAATTAAAGAATGGGGTAGAGATTTAAATGGAGAATTCTCAACAGATCAATTTCAAGTGAACAAAAATCACCTAAAGAAGTATACAGCATCCTTAGCCACCAGAGAAGTGCAAGTGAAAACAATGCTGATAATCCATCTTACACATGTTAGAATTAATAAAATAAAAACCACAAGTTTCAGCTCATGTTGGAGAGGATGTGGAGTGAGTGGAACACTCTTCCATTGCTGGTGGGAGTGCTAACTTTTACAGCCATGTTGGAAATCAACATGGTAGTTTCTCAGAAAATTGGGAATCAATCTCCTTCAAGACCAAACTGTACCAAAAGATGATCCACATTATCACAAGGACACTTACTCAACTATGTTCATAGATGTCTTACTTAGTAATATCCAGCAACTGGACATTGTTTAGATGGCCCTCAAACAAAGAATGGATAAAGAAAATATAGTATGTTTACACAATTATTACTCAGCTGCTACAAGCTGCAAAACAAAGTAGGATTTTAGCTAATTATGACAAAGCTAATACCTGGAAGAAAGCCAGGGGCCTTCCAGAGGTCAAGCTGAAGCTCAAGGAGCCTTGGTGATATTTGGCTTTTGATTATCAGCCATTTTCTGCTATGAGTTTTGTGTGTGCTATTGTAGCTTTTCCATCATTTACTGGGTATCATTTCCCCTCTACTAAAGGAATATTTAGATAACCTGTGCTGACAGCTATGCACAGGCAGAACCCCAGTCGAGCCTCCCTATCATCATTGGCAGCATCCGGCCAGGTCCATCCCCAGATGGAGGAAAGTACCTTATCAGAGATACCTCTGTACTAAGAACAGACTTAAGCATCCAGACTACCTGTTTGAGAAGGCCTGGCAGATGTGCCAAATAAGCTTAACTTCCTCCTTTCCCAAATCTTACCGCTAGTTACAGATCTCCCTTCAACTATCACCAGAGGCATCTAGCTGTACACAGGTTGCCTAGCGACTGAGCACACCTTCCCCCACCCTGCACAAAAACTGCAGATAGCTTGAACAGATAGGAGCCACGGGAAAAAGAAGGCAGTTTTATTTTCTCCCATTGACCTAGCGATTTATAGATTTTAACATTTTCTACCAATCAAATTTAAGATTATAGTTGAGCACATAATATCCCTCTTCTTAGATATTACCCAAATTTAGCCTTTAGTTAATTTATTAGTCACTTCCCTATCGAATTGCAAATGATAATTAACAATTACTGCCCCTCTATGTGATTCTTATCACCTGTCCATTTGACCCTGAAAGCCTGACAACCACTGCCTGAGGAAACTCTTACTTGCCTTTATGACCACACAAGAATTCAAGCCTGATGACCTTGCTCCACCAGTGGACTGCTATTGCTTGGGTTTACAACTGGACTCTGGAGAGACTTGTGGGGATGGAGAGATGGAGAACAGAGAGGGACAAGGGTGATTTTGACCAGAGAGAACGTGTGAACAAGATGGAAGATGAGGAAGACTCAGATGGGGAAGTACTAGTTGGGTAAGAATGAGATGTAAAGGACCTACATGAGGCAGAATTAAGACAAGAGAATTAAGATAGAACTTAGAGGGAGCAGTAAATAAACATAGAGAGAAATTAGGCAAGAAAGGAGCTTAGCATGAGAGCAGAATAGAAGCTTGTAGAGAGAGCTTCATTCTGAGTCACACAGAATGATAAAGTATATGGACTATGGAGTTTTGTGTACATAAATTCATTTCTTTTCATAAAAGATTAATTATCAGCTGGTTGTAGATTCTTCCTGGGACCTGGGAGGGGACTATTGAGGGCCTGGACCCCCATAGTCCCTGTTACTCAGCTGTTAAAAAAATGACATCATGAAATTTGATGGCAAAGGGATGAAACTAGAAAAGATCTTGAGTGAGATAATAAAATCCAAGAAAGACAAACATGGTATGTACTCATTTATAAATTGATATTAGCTGTAAAGGATAACTGTGCTACAATTCACAAACCCAGAGAAGCTAAGTAACAAGGAAGGCTCAAGGAGGGACACATGGATCTCATTATGAAGGGGTTTACTAGAACGGTTGTTGCTGTTAAATGAGGGGAGGGGTCTGGAACAGTGGGTGGGATGAGAACAGGAGGGATCAGGTGCGGGATGATGGGGGAGATAGAACTTGAATAGACAACTGGAATCAGACAGCATCCCTGGAACAACCTAGTGCAACAGAAACTCCTAGAAAACTGTGAGGGTGACCCTAGCTAAGACTTCTAGCAATGGGGATGTGTAGCATGAAAAGCCATCTCCTGTAACAGACAAGTGCTCCGGTGGAGAGACGGGACACCTACCAAGCCACAAAACTTTTGACATATAATTTGTCCTGTTTACAAGATATGCTGGGGTAAAGATGGTTCAGAAATTTTGGAAGTGATCAACTAATGGCTACTTCAACTTGAGATCCATGCCATGAGAGGGAGCACACCCTGAGGGCAAGGTTCCAGTTTGGGGAAAGCCCAGTGACCTAAGAGAGAACCAAGAACAACTGGAAAAAAGTCAATATTCATAATGATGTTCTGCTATACTCATAGATTAGAGCCTAGCCAAGTGTGATCAGAGAGTCTTAACCAAGTACCTGATAGCAACAGTTGCAGAGACCCATAACCAAATATTAGGTGGAGCTCAGGGAATCCTGCAGAAGATGGGAAGGAAGAATTGTAGGAGCCATTGGAGTCAAGGGCACCACAAGAAAACCCACAGAACCAACTAACCTGGGCTCCTTAGTGGCTCATATGAACTGAACTGACAAGCAGGAAACCTGTATGGGTCTGATGTAGGCCCTCTGCATATATTGGACAGTTGCGTAGCTTGGTCTTCTTGTGGGATATCTACAATGGGAACAATGTTGTCTCTGACTCTGAAGCCAGCTTGTGGGACTCATTACTCCTACCAAGTTGCCTTATTGAGCTTTAATAGAAGATGTGGTGCCTAGTTTCACTGCACCTTGATATACCATGGCTGGCTGATATTCTTGAGATGCCTGCCCATTTTTTTGAAGAGAAACAGGATTGGATTGTGGTAGGGTGTGTGAGAGGAGAGACTAAAAGGAGAGAAGGGAGGGGCAACTTTGGTTGACATGTAAACAATAAATAAATAATTAAATAAATAAAAATCATACTGAAATGAACAATAATAAATTTAAACAAACTTTAGTGTATTTCAGATATCTTATTTCCTCAAAAACCTATCTGAACAGATTTTACTTTTTTAAAATTGATTTGCTTGAAATTTTATGGATATATATATTATGAATATATTTTACTTGAATATGAATAACTTATTGGTATAACAACTGTATACATGAGACTTGACTTTTAAAATACACCTCTGATAACTTTTTATGACAGGTCTTAACTTTGATCAATAGCCACACACCCAGTACCAGAGGATGCATTAAATTGTTTGTGCATCAGTACCATATGTGACATACTAACAGTAACTGAGGTAGCATTTGTTTCAGTTTCTGCAGCTCTATAATTATCTAGGATAATTTATTGTTTTTTTTTTTTTTTTTTTTTTTTTTTTTTTTGGTTTTTCGAGACAGGGTTTCTCTGTGTAGCTTTGCGCCTTTCCTGGAGCTCACTTGGTAGCCCAGGCTGGCCTCGAACTCACAGAGATCTGCCTGGCTCTGCCTCCTGAGTGCTGGGATTAAAGGCATGCGCCACCAACGCCCGGCAATTTATTGGTTTTATAGTGGACAGACTGAAACTAAATGGGGAATTCTAGGGTTCTCCACAACAACATAATTAAATCCTTTAATTACTGCATTAATCTCTTGCAATCATATTGGTACAAATTTGTGTTTGTAGTACAGGAGAAGGGCCTTCTATTTGGTTTTCCCTATCTCAGTGGTTCTAAATTCACATGTGGAAACATTTTGATAGGGGTTCTTTCAATTACAATTTAATAATTTCTATTCTACAACCAATAAAACAATTACAGCATACATACTTTGATATTTTGGGATAACTGTTTTATGTGTAGTAGGTCTCTGTTAATCATCTAGACCCATAAGCTCTCGTGTTCACATGGCATGTCAATCCACATAGTATCAGAATAAATCCAGACCTAATATTCAATAGATTTTTCAGTGACTTCAGTTCTGAGATATATCTATATCTGTAGCTATATCTATATCTATATCTTCTGTGCATTTGTGTGTTTTTGTGAGCTTGTGACCGTATATGTATGGAATATTACTGGATAGTCTTAAAATGAGGAATTTCTTATAGCAATCAAACTTCATTTAAATTGAAGATCAAGTGACTTTCAATACAGTCAGGCTAAAATTCAGGGAAGAGGAACTGAATGTAAAGGGAAGAATATAAATAGCAATTGGCTTCCCTTCAACAAATGAGGTCACATGAGAGACAAATGAAAACCATTAGTGTCTTTGATCATCTTGTCTGATACATGGGAAAGGAGGTAACTTCAGTCAGAAAGACTCAGAAATGTTGGAGGCCAGTTCCCACCTTTTAAGGGGTTCCTATGAGGAGGATAAGAAACTTTTAGATAGAAAGATAGGGGAGAGGAGACAGAGAGAAACACTGAAGGACCTGGATCAAAAACCACCAGCCCCTTATGTCTCTTCAAAAGGGCTTTTTATAACAATGCCAAGAGGTAGGGCAAAAGACCACTCCCTTGCTAGATCAAAGCATATTGCACAGCCAAGTGTAGACCCTTCCAAACACCTGGTAACCATGCCCGTGGTCCAAACATTCCCCTCTGCAGCCCTGCTGTATAGAGCAAGCTCAGATCTCACTAGGAAACCTTTGAAACCTTTATGGGTCTCCACAGAGAAAGAACTCTGGCCCACTGTGAACTTCATGCCAGTAGCAAATAGCCTACTGATGACCATGAAAATAAGCTGTACCCAATTCTAAAATTTAAAGCATAGAAAGTACCCTTTCCTCCATTGCATTCTCCAAAATCAGCCGCATTTGCTTTTGTTGAATTCCAGATTATTCACAGAGCTAAGTCAGCAACTCTACTTCTTGAGAACTTCATTTTCTTACATCCCTGTAGCTAGTTTTCCTGCCTTTCCCTCAGTCAGGACAAATCTCTGTCACCAGCCAGTCCCACAGCCTCTCAGACCTAACCAAGTAAACATAGAGACTTATATTGCATATAAACTGTATGGCCGTGGTAAGCTTCTTGATAACTGTTCTTATAGCTTAAATTAATCCATTTCCATAAATCTATACCTTGCCACATGGCTCGTGGCTTACTGGCATCTTCACATGCTGCTTGTCATGGCGCTGGCTGGCAGTGACTCCTTCTGCCTTCCTCTTCTTTCTTTTCTCCTCTCTGTTAGTCCCGCCTATACTTCCTGCCTGGCCACTGGCCAATCAGTGTTTTATTTATTGACCAATCAGAGCATTTGACATACAGACCATCCCACAGCACATCCCACTTCCAAAACAGATTAACCTCTGAACACAGTTTATAGCAAAAGTGTGCTTGCACCTAATAAGGTGTGATTATTCAATGTATGTGTGATGAAAGAACATCTAGTCTCCTCATAAAGAGGCAAAACAACTGCACTTACGTTTGGCACATGAACATCATTTTTTGTTTTTCCAAGTCATGATTGTCCTTTGATTTTTTTTTTTTTTTTTTTTTTTTTTTTTTGGTACAGAAAAGTAGAAAACCTTCTGCTATCATATCTGTTGCACTCAAGGAATTATTCTTACTGGTGATAAATGGTAGCAATTCTACTACTCTTTATAACTGTAATGGCCAGTTTGTCTACCATATTGATAGCCTTCATCACCAGTTGGTTACTTTGCATGAGAAGTCCAAAGTGTGCCTATGGCAGTTATTAAGTCCCACTTTCTTTTCTGTGTGTCTTAACAGAAACTCCCTTCTAGGGAATTAGGATAACTAAACCAGTAAAGCCAGAAATCATGGAAATGGGAAGGCATCTTTTTTGGGTGGGCCATAATCTTCTAGCAGCAACAATTTGAGTTTATTTCCAGTTTCACTCCATTGGTTTTAAGATATTAGAATACTGCTCATGGAAGAAATAATAACAAACATGAGATTAAATGAATAAGCTATATTTATTTAGGAAGACATTTACACTAACTTTCAGGATGTTGACACATTTTTGGAGTAAAGCTGACTTTGAATATTTGTGTTTGTACTATTATGCTAGCTGCCTCATAGGTGTGAGTAAAATAATGGGGAATTCATATTGCATCATTCCATTTTTTCATTCTTGTTGAATTATTTCTTTGTCTAGGCAAATGCTTAATGGAAGACTATTATGATAAAGGAAGCACATTGTAGTTCCATGGATGGAGATTTAATTGGGAGCATTGTGGACAGAGTAGGCAATCGGCCCCTAGAATAACAACAAATCACAAAGGAATATTGCTTTCTCCACAGTGGAATTTCAGTCCTCCCACTATGTTTCTGGCAGATAAACAGTAACACTGAAGCAGGGTAAAATATGGGACTTAGTGTTGATCTTTACTGTGGGCAAGATGAGGTAACAGCAGTGTGTCCCATTCTCAGTAGCTTGAATGACATCTCTTCTGATCCTGGGACTTTGTTTTCTTAACCTTTAAGCAAGAACACAGGTGCTGGGAGAAATATTCTGCCAGATACAAAATGAGTCATTTTGCTCACTTGATTAAAATCCCCAGGCCTGAGATTTTTCTTTGCTAAGCATTTCTATGACTCACAAGTATTTTGACATTATGTGCCCTCTCCTAGAGATCTAGCAACACAGTTCTTTTGATTCTTCATCTTAGAGAATAAAAACATAACTATGTCTCATTCATTGTGTGTGTCTGTATTTCTTAACTTTTACCTTTTTTGTATAAAATAAATATTCAGACACTATTTAGTGTCTTGCAACTTCGATAATTTTTTAACATGTCTCTCAGCGCTATGATCGAGGATGGATGTAATGTCAGAGTCATTAACTTTTCATAAAGAAAGATATTTACGTGGTGCTTTGGCCATTTTATAACAACCCGAACTTTTTATGACTCAGTCTTTTCATTATAAATGGATATACCCATGAAGCCATACTTCTATTTTGACATGGAAAATACAATGTAAAATGAGAATGGGCTAATGTCACCACATGTCACTAGCTCACACAGTTTTTGCACTTGGAACTTTTGGGGCCTAACTTTCTGTACAGTATTTATATTTAATAATGAAATATGCTATACATGTTAAAATGTGAGTCTTGATAAGCTCAATTCTTGGTAGGAGGCAGAGGTATAATATAAACTTGATTAGTGATAGTTCACCCACAATAAAAAGTATACTGTCAGAGTCTTTTTCCAGAGGAATTATTTACCTACAATAGTTTACATTGCTAGTTTAGAAAAGCAAGAAGGCCAAATTCTTAATGTCAATATTCATTAGGGTTAAAAAATGGCATGTCTGAGAAATATTAAATAAAGAATTGAACTGCATGATTTTTTTTATTTCTGCTAAAAAATCTGCACAAGAATGTCACCTGAGTAATAAACCAAAGACCAAATAGTTAAAGTGAGCAAGTATTGTAGAAGACCAAATTGACCTGAACCATGATAGAGTAAATTCAGTGGAAACTCTTGATTATGAGGTAGTGTATGGCGGAGTTCAGCATTCCTGCTGTACATATTCTACCTCAAGGACCTACTTCGAGAGGAAGAAGTCCTTCAGGGCCTAGAACTGTGTTAGGTATCAACCAAACTAGTTAAGATCACAATCTCATTACAGGTATAACTCCTTAAATACTGATTTACAGTGTTTATTTGAAACTTTGTACTGTAAAATAAAAATTTGTTTATATTAACCAATCGCATTGTATGTGGATATCTATAGTATTCTGTCATTTCTGGTAATTGTAATAACTAGTGGTCCATCTGATAGGTTTGAAAAATAGTTTTCTTATGCTCCTTGTGAGTCGGTTAAGGCTAAAATAATTAAGCAAGGTTACATTCAATTTATAAGATCCAAAAGACATAATTATTGCCTTCATTTTTTGGCTGTTAAAGACCACATGAATTCCTTAACATATAGCCATTACTACATCTTGGAAGCAAAAACATCAATTGAACCATTTTTTCTATGATTTACTCTGCCTTCCTGACTCTTTTACCATCCCTTCCATATTTAAAGAACCATTACAGGAATTCCATCTGAGGAGATGTATTGTGGAATATTTGTTTAACTAAGCAGAGATGAGTTGCTGATTTACCTTGTCTGACTATGGCACCTGATTGGTCTAGTAAAAAGCTGAATGGCCAATAGTGAGGAAGGAGTTATAGGCAGGACGCCTGGGCATGGGGAGAGTAAGAAGGAGGAGGGATGTCAGCTCAAAGAAAAAAGAAAAAGAGATTCCAGGGAGATGCCAGGGGCCAGCAAGCCAGACATAGAGGAAACCAGAAAATACAGAATGAAAGAAAGGTAAAAATCTTCAAGGCAAAATGTAGATGAATAGAAACAGGTTAAATTAAGTTATAAGAGTTAGTGGGGAAAGACTAAGCTGAGGCCAAGCACTAATAATCAATAGTAAATCTCCATATCTTTATTTTGGAATTGGCTGGTGGCCAAAAGTCTTAATTAGGATCTCTCTCTTTCTCTCTCTTTCTTTTTTGAATCAGGGTTTCTCTGAGTACCTCTTGCTGTTCTAGAACTCACTCTGTAGATGAGGCTGTTCTTGAACTCACTGAAATCCGCTTGCCTCTGCCTCCTGAGTGTTGGGATTAAAGACATGTACCACTACACCCAACCTAATTAAGGTTTCTATTGTTTTAGTAAAGTTACATAATGAAAAGAAAATGGAGAAGGACAGAGTTTACTTCATTTTAAAGCTTGTAGCTCATCTTCCAAAGAAGTCTGGGCATGAACACAAAGAAGACAGGATGCTACAGGAAACTGATGTTGCTTACTGCCTTGGTCACTTTTCTTATGCCAGGGCAAGCTGGCCAGGATGACACCTCTCACAATGGGCTGGGTCCTTCCAAATGAATCAGTAATTAACAAAATGTTCCTTAGGCTTATAAACAGGATAATCTGGTGGGGACATTTTCTCAAATGAGATTCATCCTTCCAAAATGACTCTAGCTTCTATCAAGTTGACATAAAACTACTCATCATGAGATTTTCTTCTTATATCAAAGTTCTTAACTTTATGAAACAAACATACATTTTTGCCATGAAAAGTAAGAAATAGACATAGGATGTACATGTCAAAGCATGAACAATTTTGAGAAAAATTTTCTAACTATTGTCTTAACTGAAACTACAAAAATAAAAAGCCCCACAAGGTATACTTTAATTTAAAAAAATTTGAATAGGAAAAAAGGGATTACATGAAATTTTATTTACTGGACTCTACCAAGATTTATATGGTATATTAAAAAAATCAAAACAACTCTTATGTACTCCCTCACAAACACTTTTATAAATCAGAAAGCCACAATGTTTTAAGTTATTTACTCTCAATTTCAATATATGTTTGTGAGAAGGTATTTGTTTATCTCCAATAAGAGGTGTTATATATTTACAATACATATCATATTGACTATGTACCATATCACAGCTGAAAGGTGAAAATATAAATCACATAAACATGTATATGCATGCATATATGCAAACTTTTAAAACAAATTATAGATATATTCTATATACCTTAAGTGTCAAAAATAAAAGTTTCCATATGAGTGCATATAAAAGACATTTATTGGTTGTGGAGCTGGTTCATTGGGAAAGAATGTATACCTGAAAGCATCAGTACTTTATTATAATCTTTAGAACATTTGAAAGAATTGGCCAGGCATGGTTCTGCATGCCTGGAACTCTGAAATTTGGGAGGCAGGACGAGGTAGGTGAAATTCCCAGAGCTAACTGGAATGCCATTCCATTCTGGCTTCACATGTGAATGTTTGGTTCAGTGACTCATCCACTCTCAAGACAGTAGAGGGTTAGAGGAAGACACCATAGGTCATGCAATGGTCTGCATGTACAGGCATGAGTGTGTGCACCTGGACATTCATGAACAGGTAACACAGACACACACACACACACACACACACACACACACACACACACACACACACACATCACCTACATCTATTCTTATTCATATATACCGTTCATTCCTTTTGTTTCACTCTTGATTTATTTTTCCTTAGGAATGAAGCATAACTCTCTTCTCAAATAATTGTTATCTCTTGATTAATTGGAATTTTTGTCAGCTTTGCTCTGAGTTATGACAAACACAAGGAAACCAAGCCTTGATTTCTCTTGTGAGTGCAAAGATAAAGGTCTGGATTAAACTATGGATTAGACAAGTAGTATTAATTGAAGAATAAAGGGTTTGACCTTATTCATTTGTGTATATTGATAAAAAATCTACATATGGAAAATTTGTCTCCTGCTAGACATTGGTAAAGGGACTATATCAGGAAGAGATGTCATTATTTCTTGCTCTGTGATAAGTATTTAATTAAAACAAACCTTCTATATTATCATTCAAAGTAGATCTTCCTAAAGGATTTTTTAGAGTGATGCCAATTTGTGGGATAACATCTTTGAATCCTTGGAAGCAATGTTCTTTCCTCAATTTAGAATTAGTTATAAATGCAGTAAACAGCACTAATTCAGTAAGACCAAAATACCAGGAGCTTGCTGTAGTTCATCAAAGCAATTACCAATACATGCACCTTTACCTTAGTAAACTCTCCAATTTTTTTAAATTTATTTTCCATGCCACAGCAATGAATGAATGATAAAAGGAAGGTATAGAGGTCAGTAGGCAGAGAAAGCACAGACAGATGAGGCATGAGGTTTATGGCCAGTCCCTATTTTCTGTATGTGAATTAAATGAAGCAGGTGATGCCTGTGACTACTCTTACTAATTACTTAATGCTTCACAATAAAATCATATTTATAAACAATAGGGTCAAATTTAAATGACTTGCCAAATCTGGATCAGGTTCTGCCCTGGGGCTTTCCTGTTCTGAGCCCCTGTAGAGAACATTGTAGCAATTTTGTGCCAACAAGAATGATTTTCCTCCTGTAGTGAGACCGGTTCCCCTTAAAACCCCAGCAATGGCTCCCGTGTGCCATGTGAATCAAGATTAACTTCTCACTTTGATTTTCATGACCTTCAACCATCTGGATTGCAACATTTTTATATTATGTCTTAGTACATTCTTTTAAAACTCAACAATCAAGACAAACTGAATTCTTTCTCTATTTTTTTCTAAATTTTCATATGTATTACCTTTGGATAAGATATTTTCTCACCGATTCAGTATTAATACAAACTTTGTGTAATATTTAAAGTCTGCTTTTAATGCTGATCTTGCTTCCTTATGATTCCTGAAGATTCATAGTGGATATACACTACGAAGTCTAAAATGTGTACCATCCAGGTTCTCTGTCTGCCACTTGTTCTCTTTTTATTTCTCAATTCCTCATCTTTCTCAAATTTCCTTCTGTTCCTCCATGTCTTCTTTATTCTTTGTGGTTTTAAATGACATTTAGCTATATGTAATTCTGTGCAAATAACTAATATAAATATGTGATTTTATGAATGCATCTCACCAGTAACTACCAGAGTCAGTTAAATTGCCTAGATGGAATAATTAAAAAATAAAATTCTAGACTAGACACATTTATCATCTCCAAGCCTCAGGGAATATCATAGAATAGAGTACAGAAAGAATGTAAAAGCAAGAATATGTTGAAATAGTCATCTAGACATGACAGGGTCATTGAAGTAATGTTAGGGCAGCTGTGATTATCTTCACAAGGCATACACAATACTATGTTCATAAGCATTCCATTATGGATAGGAATGGGCTCCATGAGTCACATTCTCCCTGAAGATCCATGGTTGCTGAAGAAAGGAAACTCATTTTCTTGGTAGAACCACTGGTAAGTTTCCCAGGCTCACCCTAGCCATGCCACCTAAATACAGTAGGTCAGAAAACTACATGTGCACACATACATATACATATATGCATTTTCATATATATATATATATATATATATATATATATATATATATATATATATATGAGGGGGACTTGATGGAAGCAAGATTTAAGTAGGAGTATGAGAGTGATAATAGGATTAATAGGAGTTGAAAATTACTGGAATATATTATGTACATGTTAAAAAATGAAACAAAAATTCAAATAAACATTAAAAAAATCTAATGCTAGAGACATAGCATACCATGCTCATAGATGAGCATGGCACAGTTAAATTGTAACTCACTTTCCAAGTTCATTTTCTATTGAGTGAAACACAAAAGAATTTTTTTAAAAAAAAATGGGTACAGTGTCATATAGATTGTTTGGGCTTGAAAGGTCATGAAAATTCACAAAAATCAGATGTAATTTATATTGATTCTACGGAAACAGAAAAAAAAAAGCTTTTCATGGTTGCTCAAGCTTGTAACTCTAGTATTCAAGAAGGTTGAGGCACAAACAATGGTGTTTCAAGGTCATCCTGGACTATGTAGTGAGTTCATGGGTGAGTTGGGCTACACTGTCTCATGAATAACACACACACACACACACACACACAGAGGTAGGGGGAGAACACAAAACGACACATTTAAAAAAAGGTACAGACCAAGAAAGATTATAATAGATGTTGAAAGGTATGAAGAGAAAGAAAGATTATTTCATTACAAAAGAAACAAATTCCATCCTTTTATTTCAGGATTTGGTGTGGATATATATGTATGTATTAATAACAATTGTAGTCAAAAAGAAGAATTTTTGTTCACAGAATAACATTTTTTTGTGTATGAACTGTCATGGATCACACATAAAAATGAGATAAGAGAGTCCAGAAGAACTAAGTCAATCTGGTAATTTGTTTTTACTTGGATCCTGGGTCAGACTTCACTGTGTTGTCATGTTTCTAAAGTAATTTCTTAACTAGCTGTACATCATTAATTTAGGTACAAGTTGATTTTTATTGTTAAATTATTTCTGAAATTCACAATAAACTAACTTTCTCCCTCTCTCTCTGATTAGGAGGAGGAAGAAGGATTTATTTGGCTTACACTTTCATATTAGTGTTCATCATTGAAGGAAGTAAGGACAGGAACACAAACAGGGACAAACCCTGCAGGCAGGAGCTGATGCAATGTCTGTGGAGAGGTACTACTTACTGGCTTGCTCCTCATGGCTTGCTCAGCCTGCAGTACTTATGCCTTATTATCCTGATATGATCTATCTTGGTAAATTTGGTGGATGGACTTAGAAAGAATGTATGTATTGTTGTTTGAAGCCATTGTTAAGTGAGTTATTCATGTTTTACACTGAAACAATACTTTGTGAACGTTTTTGGAAGACTCAAACTGTAAAGTAAGGCAAGAAGCAAGATATAGCTACATAAATGCCTAATCTTTGGGTAAGAAATGAAAAGCTTAAAACTGATCAGTTTCCCCCAAATTGATAAACTTAACATCATGCAATAAAATATCTTGATCTGCTACTTGTTTCTCCTTTTTTCATCCAGATGTTTGGCATCAGTAGCTATGGTGAGAGTCTTAAATCCCACGTACTGTGTATTTGGTAAATGTGCATTGAATTAAAAATAAATTTTTGTTTATAAATGCAGAAAAAAAAGAAGCCAGGGTCACCAGCCCAAGGATGGCAATACTCACAATGGGCTAGGCCATCCCCCATCAATCACGTATTAAAAAAATGCCCTACAGATTTGTCTACAGCCTGATGTTATGGAGATATTTTCCTAATTGAGTTTCTTTCCTCTCAAATGACTTCAGTTTGTATCAAGCTGACTTAAAATTGTAGCTGAAAGATTTTGTGTCCTCACCTGCTGAAGATCAGGACAAACCTCTTCCTCCCACTTGCGTCCCCCAAGTAAGCACACAGAGGCTTATATTAATTACAACTGGATGGCCATGGCTCAAGCTTTTTGCTAGCTAGCTCTTATGTCTTAAATTAGCCCATAACTATTAATCTATATATCACCACATGTTCCATGACTTTACCTGTGCCTCATTAGATGTTGCTCCTTGGGAATCTCTCTGGCATCTCTCCTCTCCTTCCTGTCTCTGTCTTTGAATTTCCCACCTGCCTCTAAGCTGCCTTGCCATAAGCCAAATGGCTTTACTTATCAACCAATTAGAGCACCACATATTCACAGCACTTCCCCTTTTCTTTTTTTTCAAAAAGGAAGATTTTAACTTTAACATAGTACAATTACATATAATAAAACAGCTATCAAGCAAGAATTATAGCAACAATATCTAGTCTACTTTTATTTGGCAAAATTAAAGAAGACATTCTATCCTATATTTGTGAGTCAAGAGTTTCATATCTACCTTATCTCTTATCATAACCAAGGAAAACCATAATTATAATTATCTAGTCTTCAACTACATTAAAGACCTCAGAAGGATAAAGTATTACCTAAGTAAACAGGAAGAGCATTGTAAGCAACTTCCAAAAATCTAGAATGACCGAGACAGCTGGCTACCTGGACAGCTACCCAACATTGTTCTGCAACGTTGGGGCTTTCATCTTTAGCCCACAGGCCTAGTCTCTCAGTCATTTTTCTCTGTGTCCTGTAGAGTGTCTGGTAGTCTCTTCTGTGAAGCAGGAACCTGAAGGACCATTTTGCCTTGCAAAGTTCAGTGGTTACCTTCTTATGGGTCCTGCATGTCCAGTCAATATAACATTTTGTCAAGCAGTTCAGGCAAGAACAGTTTCTTGCCCAAATGGCCAAGAATATAAACTCCATATGAAGTGTCTATGATGCTGATTTTTCTCTTTGAAGTAAATTGGTGTTGCCAGGAGCTGACCTGTCTCATTGTGCAGAAAGTCTAAGTTTTTAAAACATTTTAAATGTCATATTCTGTAGGTCTTTGAAGTGTTTGAAGGTTACCTATCTGAAATCTGAAGGTTACCTATCTGAAGGTTATCTATCTGAAATATATCTATGTATACCTAGAAAACTAACATGACTATAAGTTTAACTATCATAGAAGACTAAATATTAATCCATATTTCTTAATTATCTATTACACATTAAATGAGTTATATAAACATAATACCTTAAACAAGAATAGAAATATACATACAGTATAACAAAATCAACTTTAAATTTGTATCATTAAACCAAAATCTATACCACTGTAAAACATTTTAAACAGGTTGCTCTTTAAAAGTAGGTTCAGCAATCCATCCTTTCATCCTATCATATCTATATCCTATATTTCCATATCATACACCTATAAAACAATAATAAATTAATACATCTTTACTTCAACAAGGAAGAACCAGGGCACATTTACAAGCTGAAAGAAGCAAAACCAAACTCTAACTGTAAATAATTGAATATCCAACATCTGAAGCTCACTCAGGATCTTCTGGGCTCCTCCAGGCGCCGTGGACCAATCTCCAGCTCTGTTCTCTGCAGCACACATAGCTTGTCTTCAAAGATTGTATTATATGTTGTGATATTCATATTAGTGTGTCCTCTTGTGAATGAAGCAAAAAGGAAAGGCTGTAGCTTGATAGTAGTTTTCTTGTGTGTCAGCTTGACAAGGGGTCAATTTTGATGGATAATTTTATGCTGTGAATATGTGTTGTTCTAATTGGCTAATAAATAAAGCCATTTGGCCTATGGCAAGGCAGCTTAGAGGCATGTGGGAAATTCAAAGACAGAGACAGGAAGAAGGAGAGGAGAGATGCCAGAGAGCTGTCCAAGGAGCAACATGTAATGAAACACAGGTAAGGCCATGGAACATGTGGTGATAAATAGATTAATAGTTATGGCTAATTTAAGATATAAGAACTAGCTAGCCAAAAGCTTGATCCATAGCCATGCAGTTGTAATTAATATAAGTCGCTGTGTGTTTACTTGGGGGACACGAGTGGGAAAGGTTTGTCCTGACAGCCAGCAGGCCTTGACACACAAAAAAAACTTTCAGCTGAAAATGGTGCCCAATGGCTTGTTTCCACCTAAAACCTAAAAAATACCATTGAGAAACTGAATTTTTAAAGAGATTTTATGTTTTAAAAGAAAATGTAAATTTTCAAAGAAGCCTAAATTTTAAAGTGTTTGAATTTGTAAGATGTCTCTTTAGACTATATTTACAACTTCTTTATGGAAATTTATTTAAAAAAATAATCCCAAAAACTTTAAGATCATTGTGTTTATTGTGAATCAGGTAAATAAAGCAATTTAAATAAGTATCTAAGAAAGACTGGTAATCTTTTGACTAATCTTAATTATGGGAGCATAAATCATTACATGTTCATGATAAAATATTCATTTCCTTATGAAGATTATTCTATTAAGAAATACCTTTGTAAAACATATATTATTTGTCAAAAAATTCTTAAAAAAAAAACTAGGTATTTAGCAAAGACACTTCAATAAAAGAACCCAGCACTGAAGTGTCTATCTTTTTTTTTTTAAATTTATATAATTGAAATAGACCATCACTCCCCCCGCCAACTCCTGCCAATACCTGTCAGCAGCCCCTCCTAAGTTCCATCCCTTAGAACCCTCCCATGTCCCTTACTCTGTCTAGTATTTTTTGATGTAGTATAAAACAAGTTATTGATTCAATTGCATGAGTATATGATGCATGTACTCGAGAAAACTTAATTTAAAAATTGCATCAAAAGTGAAACTCTACCTGTTTTGGAAATGATTTATAACAAAATTGTCCTTTTTACTTAGGATTAGAAATGGTAATTCAGTCACTGAAAATGTAAAAGATTAACATTTTTTATGAAGTTCATTATCTGTCATGGATATGAATGCACATGAATACAAATAAAGTATTGAAAGATTAAGAGATGAGAATTGTATTGCATTTTATCTCAATACCATTAAAAACCATATATATATTAGTGACAGGAATGAAAGATTATGGAAATGCCACTTCTAGAGATAATGAGGATATTCTGAGTCTATATATGAGTTAAACACTGCTTCAGAATAAAATATGTAGAAAAATGTGCATCCAGTACTTTTGGGGGAGTGATGAATGTCCCTGATTTTCAAACTCAAGTTACTGTTAAAAATGAACATTTCTCACGTTTGCATTTCTATGCACTTCTGAGATGCAGCCAATGTCATAAGCAGAAATGCTAATATTCCAAGAGAACAGCTGTTGTCATGGTATTTCTGGACTAACTGCTTGTTGGAAGATTAAATCTTGCTATAAAGATTGAATTTTCCCTCAGAATTCTCTGTTCAATTCCAGAAACTCAGCAAGTTTGAGTAGGTGAGAATAATTCATGACAAGCAACCTCAGCTTGGTTATTTCTTTGAACTTAAGCAACCCTTTAAACTTTCTTGGCTATTATGTACCTCTGTTAATAGCAAATTAATATTGTACCCTTTAGAGAAAGTCCTAACTATATCTAATTTACAGAAAATGGAAAATTCCAAAATTGAAAAAGGAAATTTGGAGTAGGGGAAAAAAATTCAAGCTTATTGCTTTTATAGAAAATCTGGCATATTTTTGAATGTGTATATGTTTTTCGAGCATATCTGACATCTAATGAAAACTAAATTTGCGTAAATTTACCAAAAATTGATTGAAAAACACAGAGACAACCATTAAATAACAACAGAAGTAAAGCACAAGTAAATGCAGTGCCATCCCTGCGATGCCCACAATGTCTTATGCCACTGTTACGTAACTTTTTGTTGATCAACGGGTGCATGACTTTGCTATTGTTGCTAAAATTGTTTCTTTTTCTTCAATAAAGTCTCTATTTTCACATTAGCTCATAAAATATTAATGGAGTTTTTACTATGTTCTTGGTTCTTTGCAAGGTGTCTTGAGTATTCTGGCAGAAGAGAAGACATAAAACTTACTGTGCTTCTTGAATATGTCTTTTAATCAGAAGGGAGACTTCATAAAAAGAAGTAATTATCTCTACAATGACAACGGACTCCACAATACAGGGAAAGCACTGTTTGAAACGTGGTAATACCATTAGTATCCCCACAACAACCCTATAAAGAACAGGTGATTTCTGTCTTGTGTCAACCCAGTCCAATGTCACACGTTTCCTCTGAGTAGGAGCCAGGCTTCAGCTTCAAGTGTTCCCTCAGAGCACAGAGTTCCCAGGGAGCTTGCTGTCAAATATAATTTTAATATTTTTGTGGTTTGAGAGGATATAAAACTTGGCAATTTTTTATTAGTATGCAACATAATGGAGTCCATAGTACATTTTCAGACCTGTTTCGTATTTGTTCCCTTTCCTTCCTTACCACCCTATGTCTCTACCTCCTTCTGAATATTCTGTCTTAAAACAATTATTCAGTAATTTTTGTATTGCTGTGACCAAGTACCTTACAGAACTTGTTCAGGGATTAACCTGAAGAGCAAGCAAAGCATGGTAGGGCAGCTCCATTAATGACAACAAGAGAGTGAAGCAGACTTGTTCACAAGGGAGTGGACAAGGAAGCAGCTGCAATTATTGAAGGGCTGGACTTGAACATGCAAAGGCCCACACTTAGTACCCTCTGTTTTCCAACTGGGCCTCACCTAAAGGTACAACCACCTCCCCAGATAGTGCCATAAGGCTGAATATAACCTCTTAAAGACTGAACATGTGGGAAAACATTCCAGGTTCAGAATATAATAGTTATTAATTAAAGATTTATGTTTTCTAAACATCTATATGCAGCTGAAGTTATCACCTCAAATCATATTTTACAAGAATTATCTCATTTAAAACCAGGCAGATCTCTCTGAGTTTGTGGCCAGCCTGGTCTACAAAGCGAGATCCAGGACAGGTACCAAAACTACATGGAGAAACCCTGTCTCTAAAATCAAAACAAAACAAAAAAAATTAATACATCACACAACTTAACAAACATATATAAATATTTAATGATTTTATTTCAAAATAGCATTGATTACTATTATCAGTTGTAGTGGGTAGCCATTCCAGCTTTGATCTGAAAGTTCCAACCCCCACTGTGGCTTCACTAACTGTCACGACTACAAGGTGGGGCTGAGAGAGGACACTGAAGACCCCAGATCCAGATGCATGGGCACTCTTGGTTCCTGAACCCAGGACGCTGAAGGTAGACTGAGCAGAGTTCTCCAGAGAACACCGACGGACTGCGCTACACCTTTCCCAGACCCTGCAACCTATCCCTTCACTTGTAAGTTACCCCACAAAATAAACTACCCTTTCAACTATGTGGAGTGGCCTTAATAATTTCACCAATCTCATCAGGTTTGACCAGCCAAGACGCTCTGAAAGGTCTCTGATGACACCATGGCCCAGATGATCCAACATCCAGAATGGTTTCAAGACAACTGGCTCAGATGATACACCCTCATGGACTACGCTATAATCCTAAAAATTTTTGTGTCCCCATAAAATACAGTACCCCCTCCAGCAGGAAGTAGTAAGAAAAGCTATACCCAAATTGTCAAATATGCCAAGCTGGCTTTGGAGATGGAAATTGGCTCACTTCTTTGTCTGATATCAGAAGAGCCCTCTGGTGTAGGGCAGAGAAAAACCAATATTTTTATTTAAAACAGGTTGATTATAAATGTGATCTCTTTCTAAAAAAAGGGGGGAGTATAAATATGATAGGATAAAAGGATACATTAATGAACCTACTTTTAAAGAGCAACTTGTTTAAAATGTTATACATTGCTATGGATTTTAGTTTATTGATACAATTTTAAAGTTAATTTTGTTATATTGTGTGTATATTTCTACTCTTGTTTAAGGTATTATGTTTGTACAACTCATTTAAAATTGTAATAGATAATTAAAAATAGATTAATAATTAGTCATCTATGATAATCATACTTGTAGCCATGTTAGTTAAGTTTTCTAGGTATACATAGATATATTTCAGATAGATAGGTAATCTTCAAACACTTCAAGGACCTACAGAATATGACATTTAAATTTTTTTAAAAAATTTAGACTTTCTGGATAGTGAGACATGTCTACTCCTGACATCACCAAATTACTTCAGAGAGGAGGATGGACATCAAAGACACTCCATATGGAGTTTATCTTCACCTTGGCAAAAATAGCCATTTGGACAAGAAACTGTTCTTGCCTGGACTGCTTCATCAACTGGACATGCAGGACCCATTGGAAGGTGACCACTTAACTTTTCTTGACAAAATGGTCCTTCAGGTTCTTGCTTTGCAAAGGAAACTGCCACACATTCTACTGGACACAGAGAAAAATGACTGAAAGACTCTAAGCCTATGGGCTAAAGACAGATGCCCCAACTTTACAGAGGAACATTAGGTGACCAGGCTGCCAGCTGTCTCTGTCTACCCTGCAAGACTCCCAAAAGTTGCTTACGTCCTTCTCCCATTTCTCAGGTAATAGTATATCCTGGGGTCTTTGATGTAGTTAAAGACTAGAGTTATAATTTTCTCAGTTATGATAAAAGAGAAGTTAGATATAAAACCTTAGACTCACAAATATAAGATAGAGAAGATATCTTCTTTAATATTGTAACTGTAATTCTTGCTTGATAATTGTTTTGTTATCTGTAATTTTACTATGTTAAAGTTAAAACCTTCCTTTTTGAAAAAAAAAGAAAAGAAAAAGGGGAAGTGATGATTGATTGATAAATAAAACACTGATTGGCTAGTAGCCAGGCAGGAAGTATAGGCGGGACTAGCAGAGAGGAGAATTCAGGGAACAGGAAGGCTGGGGGGAGGAGACACTGCCAGCGCCGCCATGAGAAGATGTTAAAATACCAGTAAGCCACGAGCCACGTGGCAACTTATAGATTAATAGAAATGGGTTAATTTAAGATAGAAGTAGATAACAAGAAGCCTGCCATGGACATACAGTTTGTAAGCAATATAAGTCTCTGTTTGTTTACTTGTTTGGGTCTGAGCAGCTGTGGGACTGGCAGGTCAGAGAGATTTGTCCTGACTGTAGGCCAGCCAGGAAAACTCTAGCTACAATCAGTTAATTAAATAAACCACATGATTACTGAAAAAAATTTTTTAAAGAATGAACTAACTTTGTAGTTTGGGTGTTCAGATTGTTTCTATAAGATAATAATTTCTTCAGGAAAGCAGTCTCCTATAAGTTGCCCATGTTCAGACAAATGAGCTCATCCCACACTACTCAAATTGTTGTAAAAAAGGGAAATGAGGTTGGACAGAAGATTCTAGGAAAAATTTGGTAAGGGATTGAGCATGAGTGTCATCAAAATATATTGTATTCATGTAAGAAATTCTAAAGGAACAATTTTTTTTTATTTTTATTTGAAATTGCAGTCACTTCTGAAGAAAATGTTTTAGAAGCCATGATTACTAAGCATAGTAAATCTTTCAGCACTGTACATTTTCCTATAAATAAAATTATAAACTAAAAGAAAGGAATGTTCATTATTATTTATAATTACTCATAAATATGTTGTGAATAGGAAAAAAACAGCATTACCTAAAAGGATTTCAGTAATGTGAATGAATTCATGTGGACACAAATGCATAATTATGGGTACAGCTGAATAGTTATGCATGAAAGAAGAGAGCTGTTTGACCAGAGAGCAAATTGGAAAGTAGACATATTTGTACAAGCATACACAATAACTGCTTAACTATAGTGTGTGAAAATCATCTAATATGATTATGACTGTCAATGTATACATACAGAAATGATTAAAAGAAGGATAAGTGGGTTATGATCCAACAATGACCATTCGCCATTAGGCACAGTGGTACTCACCAGTGGTAATAAGGAGAGAAAATCTTGCTAATGTTTTTGACAGTATTGTGTTCCTCAGTTTATCACATAATGGATGATTGTTAAGTATTCAGTAACAATAATCCAACATATTAGATACAAAGAATTTACAAATCTATACATTCTTAAATAAAGTGTTCATATGAACATGATCAAGTTAACAATGGGATAGATTTATTTATATCATGGGTTCTTTCTTTCTTTTCTGGAATAACCTTCGTGTACACTGTGTGAAGTTTTGCCTATTTCCTTCCTCATTTGCCTAAGGCACCTTCTGATTGATTTAATAATGAGCTGAACATACAGCAGCTATGCAGGAGTGCAGAGGCGAGACTTCTGGGTAGAGATACAGACTCTGTGGAAGAATCTGGAATGGGAGGCTTGCCAGTCTGATAGGGAGAAAGTTAGACATATGGTTCTGAAGAGAAGTAATGAGCCATGTGACAGAATATAGATTAACATAAATGGGTTAATTTTATTTTTAAGAGCTGGTTGCAAACAAGTTTAAGGTAAAGCCAAGATTTATAATTAATAAAAAGTCTCTGTTTCATTATTCAAGAGAGTGATATAAAGAAAGACCTGCTAAATTTATTATTTCTTTTTCTCATTCAGTTTATCCTGAAAACAGTTTTCCTCCCTGCATGCCGCCCAGTTTCCATCCACATTTTCCCTTTTCCAAAGATGTCTCCTTCTCTCTTTTCTGTCAAAAAGACCAGGCCTCCCAGGGATATCAACTGAACAATGCATAAAAAGTTATAATAACAGTAGAGATGCCAGGTTAATTCTTTCAATTCCAGCACTCAGAAGGCAGAAGCAGGCAGATGACTGTGAGTTTGAGGACAGCCTGGTCTGTAAAGGGAGTTTCAGGACAGCCAGAGCTGTTACAGGAAGAAACCCTGTCTCAAAAAAACAAGACAATAGAAAACAAACAAACAAAAAATCTAGCCACATAACTGTCACCCACGTTCAGAGACTCTAGTTAGGTCCCATGTGTATTCCCCACCTGACAAACCAGAGTCCTCCAGCTTACATCAACTCTCTCTGTGGTTTTCCCCATCACGATCTTGACCTCACTTGCTTTTATGATCGCTCTTCAACTGAATTCTAAGAACTCAGCCCAGTGCTTGGTTGTGGATCACTGCATCTGTTTCCATCAGTTACTAGATGTAGCTTCTATGATGACAATTAGAGTAGTCATTAATCTGATTACAGGGAAAGGTAAATTCAGGCACCCTCTCCATTGTTGCTAGGAGTTTTAGCTGGTGGCATCTTTGTGGATCCCTGGGGATTTCCCTAGCATCAGGTTTTTCCCTAACCCCATAATGGTTCCCTCTATCAAGATAATTGTTTCATTGCTCTCCCTCTCCACTGTTCCATCCACTGGGCCATCTGAGTCCTTCCTGTTTCCATGCCCCAACCCTTCCCTTCTATCCCTCTCCCTGTTCACCCAGGAATTTCTTCACTATTTTCCCTTCCTGAGGCCCTCCATATATGTCCCTCTTAGGGTCCCCCCTTTTACCTAGCTTCTCTGGGGATCTAGATATGTTTGGAGATCTGTTTGGCAGTGGGACCAGGACTTATCCGGGTGCGGTAAATGTATTTTTGGAACACACTCCCTAGGATGGAATATCTTGCTCAGCTTTGACATGGGGGTGGGGAGGGGTGTCTTGGTTCTGGCTCAACTTAGTATGCCAAACTTTTAGGACTTCCCAAGGCAGGCCTTAGACTCTCTGAGGTGATGGGTGGTGGGATGGGGCAGAGGGGGGGGGCAGGAAAAGGAGAGGAAGGGGGAACTGAGATTGGTATGTAAACTTTGAAAAAATAGTAAGTTGGGCACAAACGCTGATATCAGAGCTGGGCAAAGCAAGGAGAAGACCTACCACAGACCCATGCTGGCTCTGTGGTTGTCAAAATTTCTAATGAGCCTCTATGAGCTCTGCTTAGTTGATTCTGTGGGTCAGTTTCTTTCATTGTCCTTGACCCCTCTGGCTCCTATAATCCTTCCTTTCCAGACATTAAAGTCTTAGTTTACAACTGAAAAGATAAGAGTTGGAATAGAAAGCTCTTTATATAAAAAAGCAGAGCAGTAATTTATAAGTAAGAATTTGAGAAGGAATAGTCACTTATTCTTATAGCAGTGATACCACAGTTAAGGAATTGCCTAGATAATATATTAATTATACTTTACTAATGTTTTAATTCACTTTTACAATAAATCACATTTCTTATTAAGGGGACTTTCAGGCCATTGACAGTGGTGCACACATTTAATCCACATGCTCTGGGGATAGTAGCAGGTGGATCTCTGTGAGTAAAAGTCCAGACTGGTCTACATAGCCAGGCCCAGGAAAGCTCAGGCTACATAGTGAGACCTTGTTTCAAAGATGGGAAAAGTAATGTCATTAAAATTATGGAAGTTTAGCATTAAAAGCACTATGAGTAAGTTTGTCATGTGGCGACAATTCTGAAGATAAATTGTACTTTTTTTTTACATGTGTAGATGCTCTACTAAAAAGAAAATAAATGTAATTCTTGATAGAAATTCAGCATGTCTCAAATCTAATACATATCTCTCATAGCTTAATTTTTATTTTGGTGGAGCCAAATATACTGTATTTTCCATAAACTATTTAACTTTCTAATTATAGGAATGTTCTTCAGTGTACGTGGGAAGAGATGCTATATATGACACATTACCCTCACATTGAAATACGCTGAAGAGAGAGGTCGTCATGATCTGAAAGAGTTTTCACGATTCTAGGGAGAAAAAAATCCGTGAATTTACAACAGTGTTATGGAAAACATAGACTATATTTTCCTATGGAAAATTGACTGTCTTAATATTGACTGTTCAAACTGGCTCATAACACAGGAAAACCTGAGATCCATATGTGACAGCAGTTATGTGGTTGGTTGCATTGGCATTAAGGAGTAACAGCTATGTTTGTACTTAGGCACAATAGGTAGCTAAGGAATAATAACTTTTATCATTTAACATAGCTTTAAAATGAAGACATTGTGATTTTATTTCAGAGAACAGATTTTTATTGATTAAGTAGCATATACAACATAGTTGACTTTGAATATCTCTTGCAGTGATGTAATAGTTTTTGCTTTGTTGTTACTATCTTTGAGTTTAATTTTCATATGAAATATGTTACATTGTTATAGTTTAGAAAAAATAGAAAACACAGAAAATTATTCAGCAGAGTGTCACTGTGTTCAATGTCCGTCTTTCACCAGGAACTTAATTTTGGAGAAATTAAAGATGTAGAATTTTATGTTTGAAGGTAGGATAAAGCATATAAAATGAAGTCAAATTTTCTCTCTTCTTAAAGCATATTTAAAGTTGGATGTGCTTATGGAACTAAGGTCAAGAAAATAGATTTTATTTTTAACTTGATAAGAGGATTACAGAATTCCTATTTTCGACAACTTGGTGTGCTATTAATGTCTTTATGTACCTCTATTTTCACAATGGGAACATCAAAACATTAGAATTTATTTTTTTACATATAAATGTAAACGGGATAGTTTATTTGAATGTGGGGAAAATATGTGCTCAACTGAATGAACATGTTATCAGAGGTTAAGTTTTGAAAAACAATCGTACCAAAACACAAATTTGTAAGGGTTGAATTTATAAAATTGATAATGTAATGATGATCATGGAGATAATAAACACATATATGATATGCAGGTATACATAAATGTACATATATATATAAAGTTGCCCGGGGGTCAGAGCTCAGAGATAAAATCTTACCTCCTGCAGTGCTCCTACCTCCCTGAAAGAGAGCTACTTCCTGTGTGTCTGTCTTTAAATAGTCTTTCTGTTCTGCCTTCTCATTGGTTGTAAACCCAAACACATGACTGCCTCATCACTGCCTATAAGTACAGCTCTCCAGGTCTTAAAGCTTATGTCTCCAATGCTGGCTGTATCCCTGAACACACAGAGATCTACCTTGCTCTTCTATCAAGTGCTGGGATTAAAGGCATGGGCCACCACCACCACGCTCTTGCTATGGCTCTAATAACTTTGACCCCTGGGCAACTTTATTTATTAACATACAATCAAAATCACATTTCAGTACAAATAAAATATCACCATATTTCCTCTTTTCTATTTTAATAAAAAGAATAAAGGCAAAAGGTTATAACTAACAAAAGAAAAACTATATGCAAAAGTATAATAACTATATACAATATATACAAGTAAAAAATACCTAAACGATGTCTAGTCCATTTGTATTTAACAAATCAGAGAAAATAATTACCTTATCTATCCTATTTTGTTAAGTCCAAAATGTATCTAATTCATTTTCTATCCTAATTAATCTTCAACTATAACTAACTAAACTTCAACTCCCTCAGAGACCCAAGAAGGAAATAATATTAGCTAACAAAAATAAAGACAGGAAGTGCATGCAAGCAACTTCCAAAAAATTTGTGAGTTGACAGAAACAGTCAGCTGCCTAGAGAGTCACCTGAGGTTTCTCCACAGTGTTGGGGCATCATCTTCAGCCTATAGGCTTAGCATATCTGACAGACTCATTTGTAAAGTAGGATGTACACAAGGTCAACAGTTCAACCTCACATTGGGTGAGAGCAGTCCATGTACCAGAAACACCTGAATTCCACTAGTGTCATGTCATGATTCAGGATTTTAAATTCTGGAAATTGTTGGCGGTTTTTGAATTCACCTGTCCATTCTTCTTAGCTATCTATATATGGCTTCATCTCAGCATCCCCTTCTTCTCCACATCCCTCTATTTAATGCCAGTCTACTATTGAGAGGTGTGAGCTTTCAACTGCTGTTTCATTGCACAACAGAAGCCATCAGCCCACTGCCTGTTCAGCTGCCTTTGAAGAAAAGGGCACTGTATCTTTTCCGGATTGCCAAGGCCACTTCAGGGATGGTGCCATATTGTCCTGGCCTCAGAAGATGCCTTTTGATAAAGCCATAACCACACTTGTATTGGCAAGAATCAGTAGTCCTTTGTTTCGTGTCCTGTCTGTCCATTTTGTCCTGTTGATTCAAGGATACTTTGTTGTCTAGTGGCTAACTTTTGCCACAATGAAAGTTAATTCCATATGCAGTTTCTTCAATGCTCATATTTTCTCTGAAGTAGATTGGTACTGCCAGGAGCCGACATGTCTCAAAAAAGAAAAAATTTCTAAGTTATTAAAACATTTTAAATGCCATATTCTGTAGATCTCTGAAGGGTTTGAACATGACCTGTCTAAAACATCTCTGCTCAATTTTTAAAACATATCTAATATGACTACAAGTTCTTTTGTAATGTCTAACTACTAACTTTCATTTCTTTATATCCTAATAGTTGGTAATAATAACATTCAAGGATCAGAAAATTGCATTACATTGTTAAATGAATGGTATAAATACAATTAGAAATATACATACAGCATTTTCTAACAATATCAGTTTCAAATTTGTATACAATATAAAACAATCCAATCCAATCCAATGTAAAGTATTTAAAACTAGTAATTGTCTTTTTTCTTTTCTTTCTTTTTTTAAAAAAGAACCTTAAACCCAATCTCCTTTGCTTAGCCTTTCTCCTAACCCTTGACAACAACTTGTAACCAACCTCCCTAAACAATGAAAATTATCCCAGACCTAAAACCCATTGAAAGGTACCAAAAAAACCACCTGCCCCACCCAACCTCTTTGGGAATGTGGGCATCGTATTCTTAAAATTGCTTCCTGCTGGTTTAGGGCAAAGTTATCTTTATCCTGAAAGAAAAATTTTAGGTTAATCATCAAATTCTAGGAAAGGTAACTATATCCTTCATTATCCAGTCTGTGTAGAATGCCAAAGTTCAGGGTTTATCTCAAGTCCTTATTCAAGTAATCTTTGTGACTGGATCATCTCAGCTAGTCCTCTCAAAATTGCTCTTAGCACCTTGTAGTTCAAAGCTGATCTGTGGATGATGTTTGTCAGCTTAATGATATTATTATTGTCCATGTGGAATTGTTGTGGGGCCCCATCTTCTTTCTGGAGACTTCAGTTGATGTTAGGTCTGGCTGTGATTTCCTGCAGAAAACTGATAAGAGACTCCAACACAAAGACATATATATGCAGCTAATTGAAGCCTTTTTTCTAGAATTAGTTAGTACTCTATATGACCATTCATATCTTAACAAAGTTTAAAATGTATATATATATCTATATATATATTAATCTTATAAATTTTGATATTTTAAGAAAAGTTTAAAGAATCAGAATAGAATCAAAGAATTGAAATTAGTAATAGAATAGTCCCTTAATTAATTTGGCTTTTGTCCTGTCCCATAGCAGAAGATGGCTCTTTTATTCTGGCATGATACAGGGAGTTTGCAATTTCCTTTTAACAACATGCTTGAGTTTAAAGAAGGAGAGAGCCATTCTCCAACTCCAAAGTCAGCTTTAAATTTTAATTGAACTGGGACTATTAGAAGACCAATAGTGTTAAATCTTTAGAGAAAATCAGAAACAAACATTTAGGAAGACATAAAATTTTTTAGATAATATATACCCATACACCGTTTCACTCTGTTTCCTGGGATAGATGATTTGTCCCTTTTCTTCAGTTGTCTCATTTGTCTTGTGTTCTTTAGATTCCTTAACCTTCATTCTCCTAAAAGACAAAACCAAAAACATTTCCCCAAGATTAATTTTGGGGATGTTCTTTTTGGCAAGTTATTATCTGATTAAATGAAAAGGCATGTGTTACTGGTACAAGTTAGTTTAAATTGGATGTTCATGCTCGTTGATGAACTATCACCTCCTCTATTTAAGAGGTCTCTCTTGTTCAAATCGAACCTTTTTCAATTTTGATGGTACCTACAGCTTATCTTTTCCTGTAGAAACAAAAGCAAAACTTGGCCACAATGTAATACATACCCTGGTTTCCATTCTGAGGTCAACACATCCTTAAAGTATATAGGCTGATTTAATTCTGTAGTTTTTTCTATTATCCAATGTCTGTGCAGCTGTTGTTCCTTTCTCATTGGCATTCATAAAATTCAAATTAATAGAGCATTATGCAGTCTATTTCTGGAGGTTTTTTTACTCCTTTCTGATTATTTAGCATATCCTTAGAGTTCTGTTTGATCTTTCTATAACTGCTTGACCTGTAGGATTATGTGGTATACCTGTAATATGCTTTATATTATAATAAGCAAAAAACTGTTTCATTTTAACATAGACATATGATGGAGCACTGTCTGTTTGATTTATGCAGGTATACCCATGACGGCCATAACTTCTATCAAATGAGTGATTACAGAATCAGCTTTTTTAGGACTAAAAGCCGTTGCCCATTGAAATCCTGAATAAGTATCAATGGTGTGGTGTACATATTTCAATTTTCCAAATTCTGCAAAGTGAAACACGTCCATCTGCCAGATTTCATTCCTCTGAGTACCCTTTGGGTTACATGCTGCTGGTAATGGCATTTGATTGTTGAAGGAAAAAGTAGGACATTTCTTTATTATTTCTTTGGCTTGTTGCCAGGTTATGGAAAATCCTTTTTTAAACCTTTACTATTGACATGATGTTTTTTTTATGAAATTCTGAGGCCTCCAGCACATTTCCCATCAATAATATATCAATCTCATCATTGCCTTGTGCTAGAGAGCCTGGCAGACCAGTATGGGATTGAATGTGAGTTACATATAAAGGATGACTCCTTTTCTTGATTGTATCTCTTAATTGAATAAATAGTGAAGTTAATTCTGAATCATCGGGGATAAATTCTGCAGTCTCAATATGTAATACCACTCTTTCAGCATACTGAGAGTCAGTTACTATGTTGAGAGGTTCTGAAAAATCCATTAATACAAACAGAATAGCATACAATTCTGATTTTTGCACTGAATTATAAGGACTTTGAACCACTTTACTTAAATTTTCTGATTTGTAACCTGCCTTTCCTTCTTTGTTGGCATCTGTATAAAATGTATGAACTCCAGATATGGGTTTTTCCTGTACAATTCGAGGCAGATCCAATCACCTCCTTTTATAACATCAATTCTATCGCTTCTTGGGTATTTGCTGTTAATTTCTCCCAAAAAATTACTGCAAGCTCTTTGCCAAGTTTTAATTTCTGTCCATAATTTTTCAATATCCTCCTTATTTAAAGGTAAGACAATTTCTCCTGGGTCTATTCCTGCTAATTGACGAAGTCTCAATTTTCCTTTCCAAATCAAGTCAGATTTTTTTCACATAAGTTTTTAATTTTTTATTTGGTTTATTTGGTAAAAATATCCATTCCAATATAATATCTTCCCTATGAATTAATATTTCAGTAGGAGAATGCCTAGAAGGTAAAATAACCAAAATTCAATCCAGCTTTGGATCAATACGATCCACGTGCCCTTAATGTACTTTCTTTTCTACCAAGGCCAATTCTTTCTCAACTTCAGGTGATAATTCTCTTGGACTACTTAAGTCCTTGTCACCTTCTAAGGTTTTGAACAAATTAGTCAGTTCATCATTTTTTACCCCAACAATAGTTCGTAGATGAGAAATATCTCCAAATAATCTTTGAAAGTCATTGAGAGTCTGTAGTCTATCTCTCCTAATTTGTACCTTTTGGGGTCTAATTTTTTGTAGCTCTATTTTATATTCTAAATAATTAATAGAATCTCCTCTTTGTATCTTTTCAGGAGCAATTTGTAATCCCCAGCAAGGCAAAATTTTCTTTACTTCTTCAAACATTCTAAAGTATCTGCATTTGAGTCAGCTAGTAAAATATCATCCATATAATGATAAATTATAGATTTAGGATTTTTTTTATGTATCACTTCCAATGGCTGTTGTACAAAATATTGGCATAGAGTTGGGCTATTTAACATTCCCTGTGGGAGGACCCTCCATTGAAATCTTTTAACCGGTTGAGAATTATTATAAGTAGGCACTGTGAAAGCAAATCTTTCTTTGTCTTTTTCTTGTAAGGGTATTGAAAAGAAACAGTCTTTTAAATCAATAACTATGAGAGGGCATCCTTTTGGTAACAGAGTAGGCAAAGGCATCCCAGATTTTAGAGAGCCCATTGGCTGAATTACTTTGTTAATTGCTCTAAGGTCTGTTACCATTCTCCATTTACCAGATTTCTTTTTAATAACAAATACAGAATTCTAAGCTCTGGTTGATTCTTCAATATGCTGAGCATTTAACTGTTCTTCTACCAGCTCTTCTAAAGCCTGGAGTTTCTCTGTTGTTAAAGGCCATTGCTGGACCCATACAGGCTTGTCTGTTAACCATTTTAAAGGTAGAGCTGTTGGTGTCTTTTGAAGATCATCAGTTGTTGTGCCCTGTTCTTGTGTGATATGGATGACTGGTGACCACTCAAAATAATGCCTTCTAATATTTCTCTCAGAAACATGTGCTAGTTTATGATTTGTTTCTGAGGTTGCAGGGATGTTAATCTGAGTATTCCATTGTTGCAACAAGTCCCGACCCCACAGGTCCATAGCTATGTTAGCCACATATGGTTTTAATTTTCCTCTCTGTCCTTCTGGACCTATACATTCGAGCCATCTTGTACTCTGTTTCACCTGAGATTATGTCCCAATTCCTAACAGTTGAAAGTTTACTACCTGCAGAGGCCAAGTTGGATGCCAAAATTCTGGTGCAATTATGGTAACGTCTGAACCTGTGTCTACCAGACCAGACAACAAAACACCATTTATTTTTATCATTAATTTTGGTCTCTGTTCTTTAGGGAAATTTCTTTATGTTTTCTCCTGAATTTTCTATTCTCTCTGTTTCATCATCCTGACCAGCATGATTTATTCCAATAGGCATTTGGTTATTTAATTGCTCTGGGCAGGGGTTTCCTCTATGGCTGCAGGAAAGGTTTGAACTGGATTTGCTGTGGGGGCCTGCATGAGGCCCCTCTGGGAGTGTCCTGAAAACTGAGGGAAAGGATTACTCTGTCTGTCCTTTGTTGATCTACATTTGTTGGTCCAGTGTTTTCTCTTACCACACCTTCTGCATACTCCAGAAGAAAGGGGCATTCTGTTGCCATTGTTCCTTGAAAAAACATTGTTTCTAGGAATGACCTGTTTACAGTCCCTTTTCAAATGTCATTGCTTTCCACATCCAAAACATCAAACACTCAAACCTTTTGAAATTGCTTCTCCTACCCACATATCATCATGCTCATGAGCCTCAACATTAACTATGTCTCTAATCCAATCTTCCAAAGGTACAGATCTTCCCTGATTATTCTTTTGCATGCTGCATTCACATTCTCAAAGGCCAAAGATTCAATTATCATCTTTCTAGCTTCTGAATCCGAGACCATTCTCTTTACTGCTGAAGCCAGTCTTTGTAAAAATTCTGTGAATGATTCTTTTGGGCCTTGCATAACCTTTGTAAATGACTCAGGTTTTTTTCCTGGTTCCTCAACTCTGTCCCATGCATTCAAGGCAGCCGTTTGACATAAAATTGGGGTTTGGACATCATATAATCATTGTGTTTGTACTGAAGCATATTGGCTTTCTCCAATAAGCTGATCCTGGCAAACTTGTATGCCTTTATCCCTCCTTTGTTTTTCTATGATTTAAGCTTCATCTTTAAACCAACTTAGAAATTGAAGCCTATGGCTGGGTTCAAGAACAGCTTGTGCCAGCTCCCACCAGTCCTATGGTACAATCCTATTATATTTTGACCAAGAGTTTAACATTTGCTTTACATATAGGGAATGCATGCCATAAGATACTATTGCCTCCTTAAACCTTTTTTAAATCCAGCATTTCAATTGGAGCCCAAATATTTTGTGTACTCATTTGATCAGGCAACTGCTGTAAGGTTACAGGATAAATTAAGGGTGACTGTGTGAAAACAGGCTTTCTTTCTGTAACCTTATGATCCAAACTTGAAACAACTTCACTGTTAATTTCTTCTGTCTGAATTTTTACAGGTTTAACAAGTTTTTCTAGAGCTGTCATCCTGGCACTTAAATTGACTATCTTTTTAAATAGTAAAATGAGGATAAGCATAGTGATAAACTTCATAATTCCAACAATACTAATCTTCCCATATAGTTGTTCCATTGTCAGACTGTCTAAAATTTCAAACAAAAGCCAATTTTCTTCCAATGTACACATAAAACCCATTTTTTTAATGTGGAAAAAAATTTCTCTTTTAAATTGTTTCCTTTAAAATATCTGATATGTTATGACTTACCAAATCTGCATAGAACAGTAGAAATCCAAACGAATTTCAAAACAGCCACCTAGTGTCCAAGGTGTGAATGGAGAGAGAGAGAGAGAGAGAGAGAGAGAGAGAGAGAGAGAGAGAGAGAACACAAGAAAGCATAGCCAGGTAAGCTTAAATCCAGCCACTTATTCTCTCTTGAGTGGAGTCAAGGCTTGGCTCTGGCTTCCTTAATCTCCCACTACCTTCTCATTGATTGTAAACCCAAACACATGACTGTCTTGTCACTGCCTGTAAGTACAGCCTTCCAGGTCTTAAAGGTGTATGTGTCCAATGCTGGCTGTATCCCTGAACACACAGAGATCTACCTAGCTCTTCTACCAAGTGCTGGGATTAAAGGCGTGCGCCGCCACCACTGCCGCCACCGCCGCCGCCGTTGCCATCACCACCACGCTCTTGCTATGGCTCTAATAGCTCTGACCCCCGGGCAACTTTATTTATTAACATACAATGAAAATCACATTTCAGTACAAATAAAATACTACCATATATATGGCCTTGTTTCAGCTGTCAACTCCAGGAGATAATCTCTGACAACCCATCTGCTACACTGTTCATGGAATCAAGTGTGCTAACTTCACTCTCTGTCCTGTCCTTCAATTTCAACTGCTTAGACTTATCCATAGATTTGTAGCAAAGCACTTAATATGCTTTTACCTACGCCCCCTTGTCCAGCACCCACATATTTACCTCGCCACACCTAGCATGATTACAGAAGCATTATCTACCAGAAAAACCACAGTCACCACACTCTACCAAGAACCACAGAGATTAAGAAACAAAATACCCAAATGACAATGACAAGTCCAAGTGTCAATACTTATATTTATGGTCATCCTCAACCCAGATGCATGGATTCTGGAGAAAAAACAAAGTCAATAACAGGAAAAATAATGACTCTTAAGAAGAGCTCAACAATCAAACTATAGTAGACCCAAGGAAATGAAATATATCTGATGCACAAAAGAAGGACTTTAAATAGCTATTATGAATTTTTCCAAAGGTCTTGAAGAGGATATAAAGGGAGCTACTAATCAAATCTATAAAAAGAGAAACAAATAGTGGAATACAATGAAGAAAAAATTGTTTTGAACATGAAAGTAGAGATGGAAGGACTGAAGAAAATCCAACCTGAGAGAAAATTGAAAACAAAAAATCTAGAAATTTGAAGAGGAAATACAGAGGCAAGTTTCACCAACAGAATACAGATGGAACAGAGAACCTCAAGTATTGAAGACAAGATTAGAAGAAATGAAAAACTCCATCAAAGAAAATATTAACTCTTTAAAGATTCAGGCACAAAACATCCTGGAAATTTGGAATAATATGAAAAGACTCAAAATATGAATAATAGAAATAGAGGAAGGTGAAAAAACCCAAACAAAAGCCCAACATTTATTTTCAACATAATTAGAAAATAAAAATCTCATAAACTAAGAAGAACTTGCCTATCAAGGTAAAAGTGGCATGCAGAAAAGGAAATAGACTGGGTCATAAATGAAATTCTTCATGTCACACAATACTGAAAATATTAAATCTACAGAAAAACAACAACAAAAAGGAATATTGAAATCTTTAAGATAATGGCACCAAATAATATGTAAAGGCAGACGTATTAGAAAACCATCTGATTTTTTAATGGAGACTCTAAAAGCCAGAAAATTCTAGAAGGGGTTTCTATAAACTCTAGGAATACATAAATACTAGCCCGGACATTTATATTCAGAAAAACTTTCAATCACAGTAGATGGAGAAAGACATTCTACAATAAAACCAAATTTAGAATTGTCCATCTACCAATCTAGCTCTACAGAAAGAACAAGAAGAAAAACCTCCAAATGAAAAGGGTGACAACACCCAAGAAAATAACTGGCATAAATAATCTCAAACCAGCAAAGTAAGATAGGAGGGGGAATAATACACACCGCAAGGACAAAATAATAGGATTCAAGAAATTCTGTTCATTGATATCACTCAACATCAATGGTCTCAAACCCTGCCCCCTGAAAAAAAGACAGACTAACAGATTGGATACACAACCAGAATCCATCTTTCAGCAATACCCAAGAAACACACCTTCATATCAAGGAGAAGTAAATTGATGAAAAAAGACATTCCAAGCGAATGGTCCTATGAAGCCAATTCAGTAGCCAATTTAATTCCTGACAAAATAGATTTCAAACCAAAACTAATCAGAAAAGATAAGGAAGGACACCATACACTTATTAAAGAAAAAATCTACCAAGTGGAGAGTGCAATTATAAACATCTATGCACCAAACACAAGTCAGCAAAGTTTTTAAATAAATACTATTACAGATTAAAGCACACATTGACCCACATATAGTGATAGTGGTTGACTTCAGTCCCTCATAAGTCAATTGAAAGACTATCCAGACTAATCTAAATACAAAAATCTTGATATCTTAAATCAAAGAGACCTATCAGATATTCACAGCATATTTCATTCAAAAACAAAAGAATAATAAACCTTCTGTATAGCTCCTGAATCTTTATACAAAAATTTGAACATATAGTTACATGAAAATCAAGCTTTAACAGATTCTGAAAATTGAAATGACATTCTGAATCCTATCTGAGCACCAGAACCTAAAGCTGGATATCAACAACAACAGATACAACAGAAAGCTTACAAACTCAATGAAATTGAACAATTCCATTTTCATTTACAAAAGAGTCAATACAGGAATTAATAGAAACACCATATGCAAAATGTTATATGGGACACAATAAACGCCATTCTATGAGCAAACTCATTGCACTTAATGATTATATTAAAGGCTAAGAAATAAATTAGAGAGACATTATATTAGCAACTTGATGGCACACCTGAAAGCTCCAGAATAAAATGATGGAATTACAGCCAGAAAAAGTACATGGCAACAAATAATAAAATTTAAAGATGAAAACAATAAAGTTAAAAAAATAAAACCACAAAGAATCAATGAAACACGGTTGGATCTTTGAGAGAATTATTAATATTAAAAAAAAAACTCTTGGCCATATTAACAAAAAATGACCTACAGAGAAGAACCAAGTTAAGAAATTTTGAGACCAAATGTGTGAAATAAAAGCAGCAACCAAAGAAATAAAAAGAATCATGAGACACACATTTTAAATAAATATACCCCAACAAATTGGAAAAATCATAAAATGAATTATATATATATATCACTTACCAAAGTTAAATCCAGTTCAGAGAATTACCTTAAACTGACTTATAACCCCTAGCAAAATAAAGGCAGTAATTAATAGTCTACAGAAAAAAAGAAAACAAAATAAAAATAAAACAAAAATAGAGTAGATGGTTTTAGTGCAGAATTCTAGCTGATTTTCAAAAAAGAATCAGCACCAATATTTCTCAAATTATTTCACAAATTTCAAAATGAGGATAATTGCCCAATTCATTTTAAAAGACCAAAATTAGTTTGATATATAAACCACATAAAGACTCAACAGAGAGAATTGCAGTTTGATTTTCCTTATGAATACAGATGCATAAAATCCACAATAAAAATATATGAAGCAAATATATGAACACTTCAAAATGATCATCATCAGGTTCAAGTAGGATTCATCCCAGAGAATAGGTATGGTTCAAAATTCTTTATTTATAAGTGCAATAAATATAATCTTCCATATAAACAAAATGAAAGACAAAAAGCACATGAATCTTTCCTTTGATGTAAAAAAGGCCTTTGACAAAATCCAATGCCCCTTCATGATAGAAGCCGTGAAGAAATTAGGGTTACAAGAGTCATACCTCAACATATTAGAGGGAATTTACAGGAAAACCACAGACGGCACCAATGTAAAGAGAGAAATTCAAGGCATTTCCACTGAAATCAGGAACAAGACAAAGTTCTTGTTTCCATATCTATTCAACATACTACTTACATCTTAGCCAGAACAATAAGACAACTATATGAACACAAGAGATGCAAGTAGGTAGAGATAAATTCAATGTTTCTCCTTGCAGATGATAAGGAGGTATACATAAGTGAAGCTAAAGTTCCCACCAGTAAACTCTTATAGCTGATAATTATAATTAATGAAAAGAAAATCAGTAGTCTTTCAATATTAGAATGAAAATCTGAATTTGAAAGAAGTCAGTGAATCAGTAATTTCACAGTAGACTCAAAAATATCTTGGGGTAACTCTAATCAAGCAAGTAAAAGACCTGTATAGTAAAAAAAATTAAGAAATTATAGAAAGAATTTAAAGAAGATATCAAAAGAGTGAAAGATCTTCTATGCCCAGTTATCAGTGGGATTCATATAGTAAAGATGAACACACTACAAAAACTAATCTAAAGTTTCAATTCAATCCTCATCAAAATTCCAAAAAGTTCTTTCAAAAATTTGAAAGAATAATTTTCAGTTTCATAAGGAAACAAATAAAAGAAAACCCAAGATAGCTAAGACAAATTAGAATAATAAAAGGACTCCCAAAGGTCTCACCATCCTTGGTATCAAATTGTGCAACAAGCTATAGTAATAAAAACATCATAAAGTTAAAACAAAGACATATTGATAAAAATGTTTAGGATGAAATCAGAAGCCCACATACCGGTGGACAACTTATTTTTCTAAAAAATCCATAAATACATATTGGAAAAAAAAAGAGATCATCTTCAACAAATAGTGGTGCCCACATTGGTAGTTGAAGAGGTGAGACAGTCGATTGGCTTGATCTGTTTGGGAGGCATCTAGGCAGTGGTACCAGGTCCTGGGCTCAGTGCATGAGTTAGCTGTTTGAAACCTGGGAGTTATGCAGGGATGCTTGGCTCAATCTGGGAGGAGGGGACTGGACCTGCCTGGACTGAGTCTATCAGGTTGATCCCGGTCCTCGGGGGAAACCTTGATCTGGAGGAGGTGGGAATGAGGGGTGGTCTGGGGGGAAGTGGAGGGGGGGAGGAAGGGAGAAAACAAGGGAATCTGTGGCTATTATGTAGAACTGAATAGTATTGTAAAATTAAAAAAAAGAAGAAAATAGTCTAGATGTCTGTCAATGTATGAATGGAAAAAGAAAATGTGGTACATTTAAATAATAGAATATTGCTCAGCCACTATAAAATTAAATTAAATTAGCAAGTAAATAGATGGAATTATAAAAATCATCTTGACTGAGGTAACCAGTCACTGGCATAGTGTGTATTCACTTACATGTGGATATCAGTTTCTAAATCTTTGATAAAAATACTAAAATTCATATAACCACAGAGGTCAGATAGAGAGTAAGGTACAAGGGTGACAACAATGTGTGTGTGTGTGTGTGTGTGTGTATGTGTGTGTAGTGGTTTCATAGGAATCCTGCATATATTAGCATGCGTGTCTCTGTATCTATATGTGTTTCTTGTGGTTTTTCATGGGCTCTTATTCTTCAGTTTGTTTGCTTTTTCTTATTCTAGTTTGGCTGGGGTTATTTTGTTTTGTTTTTTCTTATTTTATTTTATGACTATTTAGATACCCATTTGTTTTCTAAGGAAAAACAGAAAGGGAGTAGATTTGGATAGAAGGGAGAAGAGGAGGATCTAAGTGTAATTGAGGGAGGAGAAATTGTAATCAGAACATAATGTAAAAAACTAATTTCTATAAAATAATGAAAATAATAAGATTTTATATATTTCTATATTTTATAATTTATAGGATATTTCAGTTAAACACAGAAAGATATTAAAGATTCCTTTTATTATTGGATTTGTTTTTTTATGAGAAGGTTTACAAATGGCACATGATGAATATAATAGATGTTACATTTCATTTGTATTTACCAGCTTTGATGTCAATGTTTTCAAAAGACTGTTCACTCCCATCTTCTGCTAATCACCAGTTGTCTTACCTTTCTCCTTCATCTTATTTTACATGTGAGACTTTAGTATGCATACATTCACTTAATTATTCTAGCCTTCAGCTGACATTTGTATTCAGTACTGAAAGAGACTCCCATACTGTGCGGGCTCCCTCCCAGACCCTGGATTAGGCACAAACTGCATCCATATACCTGTTTTTACAGAGAGATCCTTTGTTAAGTGACAAAGAAAAGTTAAAGTGGCTGCATCCTGACTGGGGCAGCGAAACAGCAGTAAATGTCCTTGCAGGTGTAATTTGTAAGAAGAGAAAAAGGGGAGGTCTGTGTTAGAATGAAGTAGGATTCAATGGTATGTTTTGATTGGCCTTGTAATAAGGTGAACCAAAGGGGGATTTTGATTACTGGATGTTAATATTTTTGATTGATGGACTTTTTGTAGTCAGCCTCAGGAGGACGAAATGGTCAAACAAGGGAATGGACCTTAGAAGCCAGCTTTAGGGCTGTAATTTAAAGGGTTTTAGCAAGGCAGAGGGAATGGGGGAGAAGGGAAAGGGCTGTCAGAGCTGAGCTACATGTGAGCAGGCTAGTTAGTGTTCCTTCAAGTACATACAAAGCTTTTGTTTTAATAGGTCCCATTTTATCATTTGTTGTGGATTATTTGTACAGTCTGTGAAGATGTATTGCTGTGACTGGTGTAATAAAAAGCTGAATGACCAATAGCTAGCACTCTGTTTCTGAATTGCTCAGCTGGCAACTCCACAACAGTCAATTTCCCATCAGGAGAAGATTCCCGACCTGCAGCCTTCAACAGGTTCCCCTGTGTACCAAAAACATTGCTGCAACTTCATCCCAAACTCCTCAGCAGTCTGGAGGCCTCTTTATTCTCCTACTATCCCCAGACTGCAAGATGGAACTTCAATAGCAGGAAAATTGGTTTAGCTGCTTCTCACTCCAGTTCCTCTAGGAGTGTCATTAGAGCTGTCATTCCTCTGTTCCACACTCATCAAACTCTCAGACAACTTTCCCCCTTCTTAATTTTTTTTTAAAGCTGTATTTTCCATGAGTTCTTTTAACAATGCTGATGTTTCTGGTAGATTTTTTATTAGCCCAATAATTCTGGTAAGCTTATTTGTTCACCAAAACTGCTACTGTTCAAAGAAGTCAAGAACATAGATGTTGTTTCATAAAACATGTTCTTCATTAGCTTACTCTGAGGAAGAACATTTTCATGATTCAGTATTTTCACTTTATTAGCTTCTCAACTCCTGATGACAATTTTACTAGTAGTTGTGATATAGTCTGACAATGAGTTATTTTTAGCATTGATTTTATTATAGGGAGATTTCAAGTGAAGTGACTCTATTTTGTAATATAGCTAGATTTTCTGGAGTTTGATCCCATCTACAATGCAGTCCTTGCTTTTAGAGTGCCTGCTTCCTTGTGCCCTATTAGATTTGCAACAGAATCACTCAGAGCAGAACTTCTGATTATTATCATTTGTCCTCTCTAGTATCTCATAACACAACGCAAGTTTTTTTTTTTTTTTTTTTTTTTTTTTTTTTTTTTTTTTTTTTTTTTTTTTTTTTTTTTTTTTTTTTTAACTTGCCCATAAATTTTTCCCATGTCTGAAGCTGAAGTAATTTCCCAGTGTAGGAATCATTTTCCTTTGCTTTAAGGGTTTCAAAGTGACTTGCTGATAAATGGTATTAGTATTGTAAATGTGTCTTGAGAGGTAAGTTTTTGATCACCAGTTTGTTTTTCAGGAAGTAAAGCAAAGCAGCGCTTTTTAGCAGCACTTGGAAAAATGCAATGTTTTAAGCTGAGTGTTTGAAAGTTTTTGTCCCAGTTTGTCTGCCTTTTCTCTGTACCAGCTTGCCTATGCTGTCTTGTTTCTATGCCCTAAAATTCCCAGGATGCCTTTCTCTATATTGGAATGCTACTACAAACTACCTTCCCCATAATGCCTCTCATGTCCCAGCAAACTTCCAGTTTCCTTTACAGGTTTTATTTTCCTGCTTTTGCTTTTTGAAAAGGGAGATTTGATCCAAGCTTTTTTTTTTTTTTTTTTTACCATCGGAGATCAGGAGATTTCTGTTCTCCTTAAGCTGGCATTAATAAATTTATTATTTTTTTTCTTGACTGTTGCCCAATAGTCACACCTGCCTGCATGCTCTCAAACTGGCATTTTAGTACCAGAAACAAAATCCTCTCAGGGCTTGCTCATTCCTCCACCTTATTGTGTCAGTGAGGGAATGAAAGTACTTACTATAAGGCTTTTTCACAGCCCTTTCAGAGAGACTTTTTCCCTATTAGATCTTTATCTCATCCCTGCTTGTCTCCTCCTCAAATACAGAGTCCCTGATGCCACAGCAGCTGCAGCCAAGGCTCAGCTTTACTGCTTCCTCTTTGCCAGTAGCTGTTCCCCAATTCCCACACCACCTCTGACTGGGTTCCACCTTGGGGAAGCTGTCCCAGCTTTGGCTTCCTGCCTTCACTTTCTCACTAGGCTCTAACCACAGGGAACTTCTGCGTACTGTTTTTACTAGCAGAGAAGATTTGCCATATTCCAAGAAGTATGTTATTTCTAAAGCCATTACAAGTGATTTTCCCATACTGATATCTTCAGGTGAATCTAATTATTCCCTTATAGAAAGAGAAACTTCTGAGAAGCAAAGATCTAAAAAGCTTTTCAGTTTTTTAAGAAAGAGATTAAATTTTTCCCAAGAAAGCTTTCATTTTTTTGAGAAAGTCCACGAAGTTTCCCCCAAACTTCTGTTCTCTAAACTTTGGTTCAAGGGCAAAGAGGAAACTAATTCTGATGGTATGGTGTTTCCATAATGTGGCAGCATTGTGTGAAAAGTTTTATTTCATCCACATTTGCCTCAGGGAAAATTCTTCCACTGCTGCTTGGAGCCAAAAGCTTCCCACATTAATCTTTTTCTCCCGGTTTCTCCTTTTGGATTTTTTTTTCTGATTTACCCCATTTGCATTCATACTCCCATAGTTAGACAATTAAGAACATATTTCCTACATCTTGTTGCTTATCTTATTCTAAGTTTTTTTAATGCTGTATTCCTACATTCTACTTTACTCTAAATATTTTCTGCATTATATTACTACACTATCTTACATTTTTCCTTAATTTTCATATATAGAATTTTAAGATAGAGGAAAAAGAAATAAACCTTGATAGAGAGACATATCTATGTTGCATCTTCACTCAGATGTCTTCCAGACCCTCATTCTTCCTCCTGAGAATAAAACCCCTACCTTCACTTTCACTACAAAACTGGACCAGTCCAACTGCTTCTCATGAGGCTTTCTCTCTCCTTTTGCCAAGTCGTTGGTCCCTATTCCTGATAACATTTTAGGGAGACTAGCTCCCTGTTTCTCCCCTAGGGTACTCTTGAACAAGGAGAAATAAGAAATATGTAGATAGAAATATAGAGGAGAGAGAGACAGTAAGAAACACAGGATAGCCTCAGGAGAGCCTGGGTCAAAACCCACCAGCCCACTCTGTCTCTGCCAAAGGGCTTTTAAAGGAATAGCAAGGGGTAGAGCAAAAGACCTCTCCCCAGCACAGCCATGTACAGACCATCCCAGGTACCTGGTGACCTTGCACATGGTCAAGCCATCCCCTATAGCACCCTTGCTATATAAAGCAAGCTCAGATCTCACTATGAAGGTTTTGTGGACTCCCACATGAAAGTATTGTGCTTCTTACTGTATTTTGTTTATTAATACATACATTTACTAATATTTGAAAGTCCTTTATCTAAATTGTGAAAATTTTATAAATGAACAAAAGGCATTTGATTATCTTTGGCTCTCCCTGCTGCTTCAACTACTCCCTTGCATCTCCATATACTTCTCAAAATCATAGTATACCCTAGTGTATAATGTACATATGTATATGCACATGCATGTACAAATATATATTCATACACACACACACACATGTGTCTGTTCTCCTGTGTCCATTTGTTGTTGTCCACATGTACATAGCTATAGGGATAACCACTGCTGGTCATGAGAATGTATCTATGTCCCTGTCCTTGAAGTAATTGGTCTTCCTCATCAGGCTGGCACTGTCCATGGATCCGCAAATAGAAGTTTTTGAGCCCTTTCCAAATCAATACTAGAATGTTGACTGGTATGTGTGTATTCATGTCTTGGGGAGGAAACTACCACTATTGAGAGTTCATGGGTGGAATATATTTGTCATGTCCAGAAGACACATATTTTTGCAGCAATCCTCACAGTTCTATGTCTTTTACAGCTCTTCTTCATCATATTCCATAAGAGTTCCTGAGTTTTGTGTGCTCAGATTGTATTATGGATGTCCTTTTTGTAGATGAGCACTTTTCCTCTTCATTTTGACCAATTGTGGCTTTCTGTAATAACCTTGCTCATTAAATGAAGAAGATTCTGATGAGAGTTGAATCCGGTATTTAGCTATTGATACAAAAATAGTTATTTAGAATGTATGAGATACTATAAATGGTTAGCAAAAATGGTAATAGTATATTCTTCTTTTGTGGTCTATGACATGCAATTATCAGTACCTAGCTTGTTTACAGCATCATACAGAAGTTCAAAAGAAGGTGACATTAGAACACAGGTATCATAAAGGATGAAAGGAAAAAAAAACAGGGAGTAAGACAAAGAGGGAAATAGGAGAATTAACATATGGGTGGATAGGATAATGAACACTACAGATATTTAAATAGCCACACACACACACACTCATGCCCATATATATTTGGAAGATTATGGAATAATGAAATGTATAATTTATAATATACCTTTATTAGATTACCTGGTATAGAGGGATAATGCTTCTTCCAGAATCTCTTGACTATCAAAAACAAAGTCATTGTTGAGCATGAAATTCTGCCCTAAATTGCGGGCTATCGTTACTAATCATGACTGACTGAAAATGCTTTCTTTGAATCCATTAATTTTCCTAGATTTTTATTGTAGTGACAGTTTATAAATAATTCTGGATATAGAGTAGCACAATTATACCACTTAATAAAGCCACTACCTATACATCCTATGACTAGAAAATAGCAAAGCTTTGCCATCAGGCTAACTATGAGAGTTTTAAACAAATTGGTAAGTGTGTGCAAAGTGTCTGCACCTTTCTCTTCCCAGATGTTTACAGCCAGAGGCAGACTGCCTATAGTATCCTCCTATAATTGGAATGTGGTTGGTAATTCTCACAATTTTTGTGCAATTTTTGCCTCAACATATTTTGCAGGCAGATCATCTATGCAGGTTTCATGTTTTATAGCTAGATTGATTGATACCTTTTTTCCTTCATGGTGTGCAGAGGACTTCCAATGCTATGAGCACTAGTGACTAGGGAAAAATGCTCTACTTAGGCATCAGCTCTACTTCTCTAAGTACAAGACGTGTAAATGTTGTCTACAGGAGGATGATCTTACCATGAGTTGTAGAAAACAAACAATAGCCTTGGCAATAACCTGAGATATTTGAGGGTTTCCATTGGCCAATTACTCAATTATATTCAACTCATCCCAGGAAGTGAATGTTTTACTTGGTGGCAAAGACATCTATTTGGGAACATTGTCCCCTCCTGGTTTTGGTGACTCCATTTATATTTCATACATATAAATATATATGTATGTGTGTATATAAAACCATGCATAAAATTATATATTTCATGTATATTAAATATATTATTATACACGTGTATATATAATATTTAGGAGCCTTCACAGTATTAGGTTTCCAAATGACCACTCAAATAGACCTTAGTGTTAGCTTTTCTCCCTGATATCCCTTGACCACTCTCATCCCTTCCCTTCCTCATTTAATCCTCTACCATCATTCTTCTCATATCTCTATAACTATATATTCTATTTCCCATTCAATGGGAGAGCTTCCCTTACTCCTGATTCCATTACTTGATACCTAACATTTGTGTTTAATAGTTCTGGCATGCCTCTAACTTAACTTTTAACTTAAAATCTAACATCAAAATATAAAATAAAAATGTATAATATTTATTTTTTGGGTTATGGGTTACTCTACTTACAATACTTTTTCTAGTTCTATCCATTTACCAGAAAATTGTATTTTTAACAACTGAATAATAGTCTACCATGTAAATAAATCACATTTTATTTATCCATTTATCAGTTGATGGACATCCAGACTGTTTCTAATTACTAGTTATAATGACTGAATCAACAATAAACACATGATCAAGTTTCTGTAGTAGAATATAGCCCGAGAGTTTATTTAGATACTGGGAAAGATCTAGTCCTGACTTCCTGAGGAACCACCATACTAATTTCCATAGTGGCTGTACAAGTTTTCATTCCCACCAACAATGAATAAGTGTTCCTGCTACCCCACATCCTCCACAGTATGAGCTATCACTTGTTTTATTGATCTTAACCATTCTGACTCTTGTGAGATAAAATCTCAAAGTAGTTTTGAATTGCATTTCTCTGATGACTAATGATGTTGAAGATATATTTAAGTGCATTTCGTTTGTTTATATTTTCTCTATTGAAAATTCTGTTTAAAACTGCACCTCATTTTTTTCTTTTTTTCAAACTGAAAATTCATACAATTCCTTCTGATCATGACTTCACCTCACCCTTCTCCTATATACTTCTTTGTTTTCCATCCACCCACCTCCACACCTTAATATTCTCTTTCTTTAGAAAACAGACAAATAAAAAAGCTAACAAACTCGATGATTTAAAAACATAAAAGTGAGCTGGGCAGTGGTGGTGCAGGCCTTTAATCCCAGCATTCTAGAGGCAGAGACAGGCAGATTTCTGTGAGTTCAAGACCAGCTTTGGCTGCGGAAAGAGTTCCTGGAAAGACTCCAAAGCTATGCAGAGAAACCCTGTCTAAAAAAACAAACAAGCACACAAACAAACAAAAAACCCACAAACATAACAATGAAAAAGTAAAAGAAACATATACACACAAACAAAAAAGTAAAATTTTTGCAACCACAAACTCTTACAACCAAAAGACCAGTGAAATTAAAAAAAATGTCCAAACAAAGCAATATGAGAAAAAAATGTACAAAAACATTGTGTTATCTTGATGTCCAGTTTCTTTTAGTTGTTCATATATTTTAGTTAATAAACATCTAGCAGATATATTAATCAAGCAATCATGTCCTTTGCCATACAAAAACTTTTTTAATTTCCTCTGCTCACAATTATTGTTAGTCTTAGTGCTTAGTGTCCTGTCCAGAGAGTCCCTTCCAGTGACAATGAGTTCAAGATTATTCTCTACTTTTTCTTCACACAGATTCAGAAAATGTGACTTTATATTGAAGTTGTTGACTAATTAGGAGTTGAGTTTAGTGCAGGGTAACGTACATGAAAATATTTGCATTCTATATGCAGACATCAAGTTTGACCAGCACCATTTGTTGAAGATGCTATTTTTCCCCAATGTATATGTACTTATTTGCAATAAAATTAGTTGTCTATGTGTCTGTCGACTTTTTCTGGAACTTCAGTTTCATTCCATTGATCAGTGTTTCTGTTTTTATGCAAAGACCATGCATTTTTTATCACTATAACTCTGTAGTGGAACTTGAAACCTGGGATGGTGATACATCTAGCAATTCTTTTATCATTATCGGTTGTTTCGCTATCCTTGTTTTGTTTGTTTGTTTGTTTGATTTTTTGGGTTTTTTTTTTTTTTTTTTTTTTTTTTGGTTTCTTTCTAGATTTTCTGGATTTCCTCCCTGTCTTTTCACTTGGTTGTTCAGACCTTCCCCAGGATATTTTATTTTTTTCAAAGCTATTGCAAAAGGTGTTGTTGCTCCAAATTCTTAGGGTGTCATTTATATATAGGGAATCTACTGTTTTGTTTGCTAATTTTGTATCTTGATACTTTGCTAAAAGAGTTTATTAGAGGCAGATATTTTCTGGGGGAGTTCTTAAGGCTACTTATCTATAAAATCATATCATCTGCAAATAAGGATAATTTTATTTCTTTCATTGTTGTTTGTATACACTTGATCTTCTTTGGTTATCTTATTGTTAAGATAAGTTAAGGCTCTAAGTTCTATATTGAATAGGTAAGGAGCAAGTGGAAACCTTGTCTTATTCCTAATTTTAGTGGAAATATTTTGAGTTTCCTCTCCACTTAGGTTGATGTTGACTATAGACATCCTGTAAACAGGTTTTACTATGCTAAGAAATATCTCTTGTATCTCTAATCTCTCCAGAACTTTTATTATGAAATGATAATGGAAGTTGTCAAAAGGCTTTTTCTGTATTTAATGAGATGATGACGTTCTTTGTCTTCCAGTTCATTTATGTGGTAGATTATGTTTATGGATTTACCTGTATTGAACCTTTCCTACGTCTCTAAGATGCATTCTATTGGATTATGGTAGATAATTTCTGGTGTGTTTTTGAATTCAGTTCATAAGTTTTTTGTTAATATTTTTCATCTACATGCATAAGGGAAATTGGTCTGTAATTATCTTTCTTTGTTGAGTCTTTATATAGTATAGGTATCAAGGTAATTGTGGCCTTGTAAAAAGAATTGGGAAATATTCCTTCAGTTTCTATTTCGCCAAATAATTTTTGAATATTGGCATTTATTCTTCTCTGACAGTCTGGTAGAATACTGCATCATTCCATCAGGCACTGGGCTTGTTTTTGTTGAAACTCCTAATTACTTCTTGTATTTCAGGTGGGTGTCATTGGTCTGTTTAAATTGCTTATCTGATCTTGGTTTAACTTTCATTGGATACACACACACACACACACACACACACACGTAAATCGATCCATCTCTTTCATCTGTTACATTTGGTGGAATACAGTTTTATAAACTATATCCTTATAATTTTCTGGATTTTCAGTGTGTACTTTGTGATGTCCCCTTTTTCATCTCAAATTTTATTAATTTAAAAGAACAATTAGAACTCTTTATATACTGAATCATTTCTTTAGGCCTCCCCACTTTATGACATTTAAAATATTATTTTAATACATTAAAGTACTTATTTATCATAATGTACATTACAAAGTGATGCATTTCATAATTTGTTTCAGTTTTTAATTCCTTCATATTAGAACATAAATTTTAATATATTAAGCTATATCAATTGTTATAAATTTTATAATTTATTTCTGTGTGTTAAATGGTTAAGTGACTTTTTTGTATGTCTTAAAGAGCATTATTTTGCAATTGCTTTTACAATTGTTGTTATAATGTAAGTAAGATAATGCAAATTGTTTTACAACCAAGAGGAATATAATAAAATTTTTATTGCACTTTACCTGGTATAACTTTCAATCTATATCAATGATTAATTAGCCCAGAAAACATTGAAACTATAGTTTGCTGAATCTTGTTAGTAACATTAGAGAAAACAAATACAAGAATAAGTGCCTCCATATCTACAGTGTAGGAAATAAATACTAATGTATAATAAAAATATTAATTGTTATGCAAAAAATTTTGACCAGTCTAATTCATTCCCTTGTGGTTATTACCTGTATTGCAATTCTTCCAAATAACCACAAAGTTACAATGAGGTTATGAGTGCTGGGAGCAGACAGGCAGGAGAATGGGGTACTGTTAGTGTTTGTATTTATAGACACTTTTTCTTTTGTCTCTCTTTAAGTGCTATAGTTTTTTTTCACAATATTTCTTCTAAATACAAATTAGGGGACTGGTTTCTCAATCCTGTGCCTTCACCATGTAAACAAAACACTGTGTTCATTGCTTTTAGACAGGTACAGTGTATTTACACAATCATTTAACAAAACATGAGAGTACTATTACGGGATAATATCCTAATCTCTGAGAACATGCTATTTATACTAATTTTTTTTTTTTTGGTTTTTCGAGACAGGGTTTCTCTGTGTAGCTTTGCGCCTTTCCTGGAGCTCACTTGGTAGCCCAGGCTGACCTCGAACTCACAGAGATCCGCCTGGCTCTGCCTCCCGAGTGCTGGGATTAAAGGCGTGCGCCACCAACGCCCGGCTTATTTATACTAATTTAAATGAAATTAAAATTCTGTATTTCTTTAGAGTTATATAAGTAGAGTTTGTAGAAATAAAGTAAGTTCTTATTATGATGACAATGAATAAGAATTCACAAGGACTAAATGGTATATAGTGTCATCTAGCAAACACAATAAAAAATAAAAATGAATCAGATTAAATTCATACCCAACAGAAACTAATGCGTTTAAATGTGTGGTACCAACCATTTACCTTGGCCATATTTTTTTCTTTCTAAAAGAAGAAAAGTTGTCACTAAAGATCACTTTGAAGTGGGAAACATCTTGAAGCAATATATTTTTTCTTTGTCCTGCTGTCAGTCTGAAGTCCCATTTGGAAGTTAGATTGTCTGAAAAAAAAAAAAAAGCAATTTGAGGGAGAGCGTTAGGGATGGAGGATGAGTGATGTAAGGAGTGAAGTGCAAAGGGAGCAGGGTCTCACAAGTATGCATTGTTACTAAGTGCTAGAAGAAAACAGAAACCTTGGAGATTCCAAGGAACTCTGGACTTTGAAAAATGAATAAAACATTGCCTTTGAAATCCCTTTGTGCACTACAACAAAGAGATAAAAGTTTCATCATAAAGACAAGATTTAAAGATTTGACAACTTCTGCAAAATCATTCAAGGAAAGAGACTTTATGAAGAATCATAAATAAAATTAAGAATAAAAAATCTGTAGAGTATTTGTCATGCACACTTAAACATTGCTGGAATATTCCTTGCTGATAATGATGTTTTAAGCTAATTATTTTATAGATTTCTATTAAGAATTTATGAAAAACTTATTCTATGCATATTGAAATTATATGTTTTGTTTAAAGCCTCAGTTTGATCTTGGAACATTTGTAAAAAAATGAACATTTAGGGACTGTTTATGGGCTACAGTTCAAATCTCCCAGTCACAGCTTCTCAATACCCATCTTCTCATAATTCCAGATCAGATTCATATATCAATATTTGAAAACCCAGGAAATCTAGAAATGAAAAACTAAATTATATCTTAAAAAGTGAAAGCCATGCTCAAGTTTATATGAATCTGTCAGATTACCAAAATTCTGCCATTTGTTATTTTAAACTGTGCACAGTGTGGTGTATAAATACAGCAGGTTTGGGGAGGTAAACTAGTATAGCTATTCTAGCCATAATTAGAATAATAAGAACCATAAAGCAAGAATAAGGAGAGGAAGAAAAGAAAAACAAAATATTAGAGGAGGATAACAGAAAGGGGAGAAATATAATGGAAAGGATGAGAAGAGAGATGAGGGGAAATGGAATATGGTGATGCAGGAATAACTATATGCCACAGCAATTTTTATGAATACTATTTTATTGAAACCACCATTGCTTTGGAACAAAGATACTGCATTTCACATCCAGGGCTTTCTAACAGGTATTGGCTAACAGATGCTATTTTACCTCCCCAAACCTGCTGTATTTATACACCACACTGTGCAGTTTAAAATAACAAATGGGATTCTCTCACTTTCTGGATGATAGAAGCCTGTCTCAGGTTATGTGTGGGGTTCATTTTTTCTTGGAGACTTGAGTGGAACATCTCGTTCATGCCATTCTTCAATTGTACAGCAATGTTGAGTTCTTTTAACCGTAGATCAATTTTCTAATTATGACACCTCACTGAATCTTCTTTTTTGTATCCTCTTTCCTCGTCTTCATGAAGCCATCAGTACTGTTGTATTACAGCTTCATTATACCCCAATATGAGGCACATTGTAAGTAATTGCATTTGATTCAACTCTAAATCTCTAAACAAGACCACACTGTGAGGTTCTACAATGATAAAGATTCTGGAAGATCCTCTCTAACTCAGTACATTTTGCAGGACAAGTTAATGACTTGATGCTCACATCATTGTACAAAACAAAGAAACTAGTTTTTGAGAGTTTCACTATTTCCCCATCAACAGTTATGTCACTTTCTAAGTACCTAACAGGTACTCAACTACACATCAATTATTTGCTTGACAATATTGAAAAAATTAATTAAAAAGCCAAAAAGCAGGCATTTGTTACTATGGAAAAATAGATTCACATTTTATGTTAAGATAATTTTAATCTGTGTGATTAACATGGAAATAAATGCTGCAACATCCAATAAATAATGCAAACAATTGGATCCAAATTATGAATCATTTAATTGGGCACATGTTGTAGAATATTATTTTAAGGTGTGTTAACATTTGCTTATGTTGCATGTGTTTAACTTTGTAAAGCTGTGTTGCTGTGTCTGTCTAAAACACCTGATGGTCTAAGAAAGAACTGAGCAGCCAACAGCAAGGCAGGAGAAAGGAGAGGCGGGGCTGGCAGACAGAGAGCGTTAACAGAAAGAGAAATCTAATAGGAGAAATATAAAAAAGAAGTAGCCAGAGAAGGAAGAGAATTCTAGGGGGCCAACCAAAAAGCTACATAGCAGGACACAGATGAAGACTAAAATTTAAAGAAGAGAATGGGGAAATCCTAGAGGCAAAAGGTTAATGGGATAATTTTAAGTTAAGAAAAGCTGACTAGTAACAAGCCAAGCAAGCTAAGGCCAACACTTATAATTAAGGATAACCCTCCGTGTGTTATTTATTTGGGAGCGGGCCTCCAAAAGAGTAAATACAACCCAAAACAGGAGATTTTACACTCAACTTCATTTATGGGCAAATAATGTAATATAAAATATAAAATGTGGTATCTGTTGTCAATTTAAGCATTAAGTCTGTAATTATTATTTAGAATATAAGTTGAATTTTCCAGTTCACACAAGATATTTCACACAGAGAATTCACTGTTTATGCAAATATTTAATATTTTATTTCTGGAGATGACTCACTTCCTGTTCAAGCATGAGGACCTGTGTTCGAATCCCCAGGCCCTTCATAAAGTGTGGAATGACAGCTTGCATTTGTATCCTGGTGTTCCCTGTGGTGGAATTGCATGAGAAGACAGGAATGAAAGCCCTGAAGCTCACTGGCCAGCTAGCCCAGGCGGGAGCACAAAACAATGAAACCCTTGTTCTAACAAGGTAGAAAGTGAATACTGCCATAAGAGGCTGTCTTCTGACCACCACACCTGTGTGCCCACACCACACTAACACACATCTCTCTCTTTCTCTTCCTTTGTCTCTTGCTCTATCTCACATACATACACACACACACACACACACACACACACACACACACACACACACACACCACATTACTCATACACATGACAGAAAAGGAGTGGAAAATCACAAAAAATTCTTCCTTTCCCTGACCCATAAACTACATAGCCTAGGCTTACAAGTATTATTTTATACAGCTTTATTAAAATTTAAATAAGAAAATAATGAAGACAAATAACTTTAGCACAAGTATGCTACCTTAAATATTGCTGAACAAATAAATTGATTCTAATTTTTATTAGTTTACCACAAGAAGTTGAAATGTAAGAAATTTAAAATTCCATGGGCAGGCTATGACTCCAAAAATATTATTTAAAAAGATAAATAATTATAAATATAATATTATATCAAATTATAGTTAAGAGTTTAGTGTAACCAAATAATCTTTCTTTACAGAATGATTTATCTTCTTAAAAGATAATATTTTATTTTATAAGTGTTTTATTTTTCTTTACTAATCAGTTTTTAAATTTATTTTGTTTCTTACATAATATAATTATACTATTTTGCTCTTACTTTTCCTTACTCTAACTCCTCGTATATTATGTACCTCTTTGTCTTCCAAATTCATTAGCTGAATATGGACAACAACAATAGAGAAATTTAAGGTGACTGGAGAAAGTCCAGGAGCCCTCAACCCTTTACAAGCCCTAAATGCAACTAAGGAATTGTGAGAATAGGTGAAATTGTCTTCCCTATAGAAGAGCCCACTGTTGGTTATCCAATTCCGAATGATCAACCTAAATACATATATGCAAGTAACATTATACACATTTTCATTATAGTGTTACTTTCTTGGTAATTCCAAATTTGTGTTAATATATTATGTTAATACATTTATTTATATTTTATTCATCACAACTTATGAGTTCTTGTACTTTGCCTTCTAATAACCTTGTTATATCATGCAATAATGCTTTGTGTAGTATATGCATTTTTTCTTTCCATGTATAACTTCTTAGGTTTTATTTGTTGTTTCTGATATTTTCTATTATCTTAACAAATAATGAACTAAATTAAAGACCATTAATTATGTTTTTTAGTTGTTATTCTTCATTTATGTGTTGGTTTCTTACTGAGACCTTATTTTACTATATTACTCAGGCTTATATTTTTGTCCTGACCTCCTATATAACTATGACCAAAGGCCCATGCCACCATTGGCTTCTGAAGCAAAACGATAGTGCATGGTAAAATCAAAAAACAGTTGATGACTTCAAGAAAACTGTGTCTTCCAGGCACAGGGCATACACATATATGAATTTACAGAGGCTACAAGAGCATGCCCAAAGCATGTATGGATACATGTCAAACAAAATCCTAGCATTAAAAAGTAAAAGTGGACACCAAGTTTTACCCTTAAGCATGAAGCTTTTTCCCAATGGCATGTGTTAGAAGAGGGAAAAATCAATTTTCTCTGAGGAGTGTCACTGTGCAACATGCACCTGCATCAACAAACAACCAAACCCTCCATTTTAGGTGTGTTTTTCATTTAATTTATGGCATTTTTGTAATATTGGACTTTTTTCATAATAACTTTCATTTTTTTTTTGCTTTGTTTCAGAGAAATAAGGAAAACATAAAATGTGGTGAGTAAGGAGGTGTGGGGGATCTGAGAGATGATGAGGAAAGAAAAACTTGAACAATATATATGAAAAAACTGAAATAAAAGAAGAAAATGATAAGGCATGGTTTGTTGATAATTTCCATCCATTTATTTTCTTCAATGATCAGATAAAAAAAAAGCTATGAAGTCCTAGTTTTGCATATTTTTGTATGATCTCTCATATATGATCTCAGATTTAAATGTTTTGTTATTCCTTATTTCCTTCATGGCTAGTGAGTACGTGTGTGTGTGTGTGTGTGTGTGTGTGTGAGAGAGAGAGAGAGAGAGAGAGAGAGAGAGAGAGAGAGAGAGAGAGAGAGAGAGAGAGAGAGAGAGAGTGTTTGTGTGAGTTTGTGTGAATTTGTGTATGCCTACCATGGAATCCATGAGGATGTGTGAGGAAAAATTGCAGGGACTGTCTTCTTCCATCATGTGGATCCAAGGTGACTAATTCACCTCATCTTGTTTGGGCCAGATGCCTTTACAAACTGAGACATTACACTGGTCCATTTCTCAGTTATGTGTTCAAGAACCTTTACACAAATCAGAACAAAACTTAACTTATTGTAGCAGTTAGCTTCAAGTATAGCTTTGCATATATTTTGATAACTTTGGTTTTCATGACAATACTTGTCAGAGCCTGCCATTTTATTATGGAATTCAGAAATTACAAGCCATGTTTAATTTTCTTTCTCTATCAGTTTTACTTGGGCCTTTCATACTAGTTATTTGATAAATAACCTTTGATACAGTCTCTCTAGACTTTTCTCTTTGGCCACATTGAATACTAAATGTGTATATTAAAGAAGATGTTTTAATCCTGTTACCATTGTAATCATTTTATAATTGTTACAAGAATTTGTCTCATATTTCTTTACATATCTGTTCTGTCATGCTTATTTTAGAATCTGTCACAGGACTATTGTGTTTGTCTTATTTTCACCCTCTTTTATTCTTTTATTTTTTTCTGCTTCTGCTGTTTCTTTTCTGTTTGCCTGTCTCTCTTTCATCTCTGAATTTGGCTTTTCTGTCTTATGAATGATAGAACAGTATTTGAAGCTGAATCACAAAGGGTTTAGGCTCATATTTATTGACTTTCATGTTTTAAGCAGCACATCTTTATTCTCCATAAGCTATCTCTGAATCTAGATTTTAGAATGTCATTGGGTTTCATAGTAGAGTCTTTGTCACCTAATATCATAGCCTGACAATGGCAACTTTCAGATTGTCCTGTCAGTCATCTGTATCTCCTTGAGAATGAGATCAAATATACAACAGCACCTTTTTTCTTTTTGCTGTACTTTCTTTGTGATGTACAGTTGACCCTCACTCTATTCATCAAGACAAAATGTATTATTATCATAAATACAAGATTTTGAAATTAGCATGCAAAGCAGTGTGTTTTATTATATGTTTATAACATTTGGTTCATATTCATTGCTTTATATATGCTTTTCTTTTCTACCATCTTCTTACTGGAGGGACACTGAAGCTAATCACTATAAGTAATCTTAATATGTCTTGATACCCCTTTGAGAACTGTAACAGCCACCTTTAGGAACAAAGGTCATTGATGGTCCTAAGGTCTCAAGAGATTCTCATAATGACAATACACTTTTCAGTGTCAGCTTCCCCCAAACTCTTCACAGCTGTGGGTTTATGTTTGAAATTTTAGGGAATTTTTTTATCTTGATTGACAACTCTGTTTATTTGGATCGTATTTCCTAGTCTACCTTGTTTCAAAAAAGCCATTGAGATGAAACTCATTTAATTCTCAAAACTAAAGCTGATAAGGTTTTTTATTTATTTATTTTTATTTTTATTTTTTTAGGATTGGAAATTTAAGCTGTAACTGAGGTTATATTATATTTTCTTTAAAAATGGCACTATTGTAGTCTCTTAATATCTTGTCATTAGACCTGATTTTTTAAATAAGTCAAGAGCTCCCTAAGAATTCTGAGTTATTGAGAGGAATTTAAGAGAAAGTAGGATGAGTCTAGAACTGACGATCTTGGAGAAATGTGAAAATCCCACATTCCAAAGAGAAGTCCAATATTCATTTACAGTCAATGTTTAGAAGCAGTTTTTACTTTCTTGTATTATTTATTTATTTCAAGCACATTATGCAAGCATAGGAATTAAACCAATAAGGATAAAGACATTTTATGATCTTGAAACCTTAAAATTCACCAGTTCTGCCATGGCAAAAATTCTGAACATTGCTTCAAATTAAATAATTATGTAGAACTAGCATAGCAAAACCCAGAAAAACTATCTAAGGCAGTAATTTCACCTCCACATCCACTGTAGTTTCTCACAGGAAAAATAAACTTTTAATTTTCAATATCTACAACTATGAAGCAACACAAATGTTTGCATATAATTGGCACTGCATGATACATGTTTACTCTACTGTGTTAAGGCTTTGGGATATAAGCTCTGTATATAGCTGAATAACCTGAACATAAACAACAAACTTATTTTAAGATGTCTCATCACTGATTTTCCCAGCAATAGATCTTAACTGGCGTGTGCTTAATGGCTTAGCATTACAGATGAAATGATCCAGTTTGCAGAAATGTATCACAGGGGAGTACTGTGTCTTGCAATAGTATATTGGTCTAGTAGATGCCTGTCTTCTTTGGTGCCAAGATAGTCTAAAATAATTTATACTTTTCCCAAACGATATATGAAAAGCATTTTGGGAAATAGCTTGTGCATTCATGGTATCCAGCAATTTACTTGATTTGTTAAAAATGTTCAAGCAGGAAAGGTTGCCAGAGTAAGAAAAATGGAGTTTCAGCAACTGTAATCTTCCCTGCTCTCTTCCTGTGCCTGTTGTTCTGTGTATTACACTTTCACACTGATTGAGCATCCAAAACTCCACCATGCAATTTGACTCCCTGCTTGTGATTTGGAAATTTCTTCTGCAGAGTAGCATCGTTCCAATAATTACTGTGATAATAACCAAATTCTGCAAGATTTAAACATTTTCTGGTGGCTGAAGAGATGGCTCAGTGCTGAACAAATCTTCCAGCACACAATGAGAACAAGAGTTTACATCTCAGCTTCAGCATAGCAAACAAGGCAGTCCACATACACCATGTACACCCAGTTCAGTTTTCTGCTCAGTAGCTGTGCCCCCATCACATGTGTGTACACTCTCACAGTTGCGCATACACAAGCAAATATCAATAAATAATAAATAAGTGTATCATTTATTCTCCTTCATTTGACTGTCACATCACCTCACCTGTGAATGGTCACCTTTCTGGGATTTCAAAGTTCCACTCCCTCCAGACTTTCCCTTTTGGCACCCGCCTCCCCTCCCCTTCCCTCTCCTCCCCTCCCCTCCCCTCCCCTCCCCTCTCCTCCCTCCCCTCCCCTCCCTCCCCTCCTCTCCCCTCCCCTCTACTTTCTCCTCTCCATTTCTCTCCCTTGCTATTTCTTCTCTAGCCCTTCCACTTTCTCTTGTTTCCAGATTCCCCCTAGACATCTTTTTTGTTATATTGTAAGGGAATCATGAGAAGCCACATGTTTAACTACCTATTTTGTTAATTATTATAACCACTAACTGGAATTTTCTGCAGAGGCACAAGAAATAATAGGTTTGAACCTCCTAGTTCATCAGTTTCCTATTATAGTACAATGATCCAATCTCATCTAGTATATAACTTGTTTATAAAATTGGATTGTGCCGGGCGGTGGTGGCACACGCCTTTAATCCCAGCACTCGGGAGGCAGAGCCAGGCGGATCTCTGTGAGTTCGAGGCCAGCACAAATCTACACAGAGAAACCCTGTCTCGGAAAACCAAAAATAATAAATAAATAAATAAATAAATAAATAAATAAATAAATAAATAAATAAAATAAAATTGGATTGATGAAATAAAGCTTTATTTTATATTTATCCTATTTATAATACGAAACTATCAAGATATCAGTGATCATCTACTGATTAAATATCCATAGTTTTGCAGTATCAATTAATTGAACCCAGTGGTAGAGGGAGCCTTGGTTATTAATAATGGACATGTGTCAGTTTTGATAGAGATCAATTTCAGTGTCAACACTTTGTTATACTGCAAGGTTCAAAGTTATTAAATTTTAATGTGAACGAATCATAGTTAGCTGTGCTGATGCCCCCTCTTCATAGAGTACTATAGCTAACATTTTCATGTGACCAAGGATTTCTCTCTTTAAGTATAGCTTCTAGAAAAGTTTATATAGAGAAGGCAGTGACAGTAGTCTTGTGTACACAAGTCATATAAACCTAATAACTGCTATTCTGGAGGATTTATAATAAGATGTTTTCAGGAGAGTTTCATATAAGTGATTATATTGATAAATTTGTAAGACTGGGATTCTTATACAAGCATCAAAGAAACTGTAGACTCAATGTAAGGATAGAAGTAGCAAGTGTCAAGGGTGCCTTAAATGTTTTCTTAAGATACTCTGTGTGTGTTGTTAACTATGTTTTTGTTTTACCTTATTTAAAAAACAAACTGAAGTATAACTAGATTGATCTACACTTCCAAAGTTCATTTGGAAAAATATGAGGTGGACTTGAGATTCCTTCCTTAATATTCATAAGCAATGTACATACCAAAACACTTATCTTGAACCTCAAAGACTCATTACAATACTGATGGACTCTGGTTTAAAAACAAGATGATTGAGATATCACCTTATTATATCACCTTATTGAGATGTCACGTTATTCATGAGTATTTTTGAAACTTAACATTATTTCAACTTCTTCAATCTGTTTAATTCTTGTAAGTTGTTCTGGGTGAGTTTATTTTCATCTTTCTTCATACCTTTGCCAACTTCATCATATCAGGACAAACTAATATTTCTGTCCACCATAGCATCATGAACTAAATATTTTAATTTTAAACTAATTATTTTTTGTAGTTCTGTGTGTATGTTTTTTTCTTGTGTATTGTGTACATACATCTCTGTGGGGTTGGATTAAACTATATTTGAGCATATGGAAGCCAAAGCTCTTAACCACACTTTTGGAGACAGTGACTTTGACTGAATCTTCTCAAATTGTGACTAGACTATCAGAGCAATGAATTCCTGGGTTCATCTTGTCCCTTTGTCCCTGTTCCACAACACAGGACTTACAAACAGGCATGCACTTTCCTGTCCATCTCTCTATAATGAAGCTGAGAATATGAATGTAGGTTAGCAAGCTCATTCGTACTTTACTAAACCATCTCTCCAGTACAAAATATTTATTTCTTTTCACATTATTACTTGTCATTCTTCTTTAATTACATAAATTGTTAGATAAAATATTCTCAAATTTATTCAAATTCTTTTTTAACTAGACCTTTAAGAATTCACTACAATGTGAATTGAACATATTCACCTATTTCCCCAAATCTTTCCAGATCCTATCCTTCTTCCCTACCCACAAACTTTATAATGCTGTTGTTTAATCCTTCAAGACAAATTGTGTTGTTCAAATATGATTCATCTTCCACTACAACAAAGTTGACTTGGAGAAATCTCTCTCTCTCTCTCTCTCTCTCTCTCTCTCTCTCTCTCTCTCTCTCTCTCTCTCTCTCTCCTCTCTCCCTTCCTTTCTCCCCATCTCTCTCCCTCTCTCTCCCCCTCCCTTCCTCTCTCTCTCCCTCTCTCCCTCCCTCCCTCTCTCTCTCCCCCCTTTCCCCCTCTCCCTCTCTCTTCCCCCCTCTCTCTCCCCCTCCTCTCCCTCTCTCTCCCCCCTCTCTCTCCCTCTCCCCCTTCTCTCCCTCTCTCCCCCTCTCCCTCTCTCTCCCCCCTCTCTCTCCCTCTCCCCCTTCTCTCCCTCTCTCTCCCTCTCTGCCCCCCTCTCTCTCCTAGCAATTGTTATTCTCTCCAAAGGGAGGAGTAGGATTGTGTGCCCATCTCACATTCTTATGCCAAGTTTTTTCCTGGCTTGGGCTTACACTGTGGGTTCTTATGTTCAGCTACCCTGCTGTGTATAGTTATTCCCTTGTAGTTCTCCACAGCCCCTATCCTTATCTGTTTTATTCATTTCTTCTACAGTAACCCTTCAGCCTTGTGTGAGAGGATGTAGTATTGTATATACTCATTTTTTTTTTTTTTTAACATTTGTCGCCTCTCTGCAATTTAGCCTATGGTATTTTAATCCATCTCATCTACCACTTCTCTTCTCTTCTAATGTTTTAGTTTGTAATTTGCTTAGAAATACAAAATTGTGCATGAGTTAAACTAAAAGTAGCTATTTTGCAGATTTTTATACATTTTTATTTTATGTATTTATTTTCTTTAACTGAACACCAATCATATACTAAAATATGTAGTAATAGTTAATCAAACAGTGTCAAAACTCATGATTAAAATATCATGAAGAGAAAGAAGTCATATGCAAATGATTCAATAAAGTAAGCAAGAGTAAACATCAAACACTGGAATGACAGAGGATTTTAGCTATATACACTAATATTTCTCAAGGGAAAAATTGTCTCGAAAAACAATGTAAGAAAATTACATTTGTTAATATCAATCTGTCCAATTGTTGAATAAATGATGGAACACTAATGGGAAGAATATAAACAAAATAATAAACACAAAAATCATAATTTTCAAAAAGTGACAAAACATGTAAGGCAATTCATAGAAAATGCAAACATACAATAAAATCACAAAAGAAGTTAAATGCATTAAAATGAAAATAAAATATTAAAAATGCAATCAAATCTTAAAAAGTAGAATACCTAGAAGTATCAGTGGTATCAATAGAGGAAGGATTATTTCAGCTCTAAGATGACTTGAAAATAGGTTAATCAACTTTCAAGGTTTTAAAGCCAAGAAATATATGATTGAATTCAGTGATCTGATTATTCATGTGTTCAACATAAAGCCTATATGTGAAAAAGAGAATGTTCTAAAAGTATGAACAGAATCATTACTTATGACAGAAGAAAAGAAACAAATTTAATGTTAAGGGAATGATGAATAGTAAAGTTGTAAAGAGGAACTCTCACTCACTGTTGTTGGAAATGCAAAGTGATGAAACCAATTTGATAGTGAATAAGGAGAATCCTCCAAAACCTAAAATTGAATCTCCTGTATAACCCAGCTAATCCACTCTTTGGTATCTGTACAAAGGACTGTAGAATAAAGACACTTGCTCTGTAATATTTAGAGCAACCCTATTTACTGTAGTCAAGCATGGAAATAACCTAAATGTCTGTCAACAAGCAAATGGATATGGGAATGGATTCTGTACACAAACATGCTGTGGGAGGATCCTTCTGTGTGCTTTGAATGTGTGTTGCTCTCATTAGGTGATAATAATGTTGATTTGGCTTTTGACCTGGCAGAATAAGGCTAGGCAGGAAAGCCAATGGGAGATTCAGGGAGAAGCAGAGTGGAGAGACATCAGCTGGCCTCTGAGCAAGCAGGGTGTGTAGAAAATGAGGTAACAAGCTATGAACCATGTGGCTAAATGTAGATTATAATTATGGATTAATTTAAGTTTAAGAGTTAGTAACAAGCCTGAGCTAATTTCCAAACATTTATAATTAATATAAGCCTCTGAGTAATAATTTGGGAAGCAACTGTGAAATGGGGTGGGACAGAGAAGACCCTCCATTTACATATGGTGCCCAGCATTTAGCAACTTCATATACCTAAAACCTGAGAGAACTTTTAAGAACATTTCTAAAAAAGAGGCAAGAGCAGCTTCCTAGTCTTCAGTCTCTAATACAGGCTGCAGAACAGAGATACATCTTAAGGATGGATGCCACCTGCATGTCTGAACTGCCAGCATGCTTGGGCCACTAGTGTTAGCTGAGCCAAAGTGCTGTGTGGCTGGCTTTGGGTTTTGCTCATACAAACAAAAAAGGGTCAGAGATACACAGTAACAACATATTCAGACAAAAAGGCATCTAAACGGGTTATAGTATGCTTTAAAAATTTGTAGGCTTGAGAGAGAGAAGAAGGAGGGTATATTAAATAATAAGGTCCTCAAAAAGGTATAGAGTAATAAAAATTATAATAGCCATGTAAAAGTGAAAAATACACAGAGTGAATTCTATATTACAGTGTGTTGTATATAATTTTTGACTATTACTGAATAAATATTAAGTACTAAGAGACCTTGGATAATGGGAACTGCTATATTAAACCAACATATATTTAAAAAAGATCTTGATTCCAAAATTTAAGATATGCTGCTTTGGGGGAGAAGTTATGTTTTTATTTCCACAGGAAATAAGAGAATATGGATTCATTCTAGGTTAAGGAAAATTAGGTTTGATAGAGGAAGACCCCCTGAAATCCTAACTACAGACATGAAAAAGTAAACATAAAATAACTGCAAGATATTAAACATATATTTTACCTGCTCAAACATAAAACAAAATTTATCTATGGCTGGCTTATGTACAATACAGAGTTTATATTGGTATTAATACAGAGATATATGTTACCTCTGAAAGTTTCAGTATATTCAGATCAAGGGGCCAGACACCATTAAAAATGATGGCCCAAATGATCAGCATCCAGGACAGCTTCAGGGCTGCTGTTGACATGATCCAGCCTCACAAACTCTACAGCCAAGACTTAACAATTATCCTTAATTTTCTTGAGGTCCTAAAAGAATGGCCAGTGGCCCCCATAAAGCAGGAAGTAGTTTAGAAAACTATGCCCACATTCCCATAAAATTAGAATATAAATGTTTGTCTTTATTTAGGGGATTGATTATAAATTGTTATTGGTTATAGACAATTTCTTTCTAAAAGACGAAAGGGGGATATGATGTAAAAATGGTAGGATAAAAGGGTAGATATTGAATATGCTTTAACAAAAATCTATTAATCTTATATATTTTTCATTAGTATGTATTTTGGTTTATTGATACAATATTTGTTTGTTTGTTTTTCAAGACAGGGCTTCTCTGTGTAGCTTTGGAGCCTGTCCTGGAACTCACTCTGTAGACCAGGCTGGCCTTGAACCCACAGAGATCTGCCTGTCTCTGCCTCACAAGTGCTGGGATTAAAAGCATGTACCACCATTGCCTAGCTATTGGTACAAATTTTAAGTTAATTTTGTTATACTGTGGTTGTTTAAGGTTTATACAGCTCATTTAAAAAGAAAATATACAATTAAGAAACACATGTTAGCAACAATGTATAATAACAAACTTATAGTCATGCTAGTTAGGTTTTTAAGGTTATACAGAGATATTTTTCAAATAGACAGGCAATCTCCAAAAGCTTCAAAGACAAATAGAATATGGCATTTAAAATGTTTTAATAATCTAGAATTCTTTTGACTGAGACACATCTGCTCCTGGCAGCACTGATCTACTCCCAAGAGAATGATGGGCACCAAAGACACTCCATATGGGATTTGTTTTCCTTTTGGCAAAATTCACCTATTGTGCAAGAAACTGTCCTTGCTTTGACTGCTGACAGTAATTTTCCAATCTGGAAAAGCAGGATACAAAGAAAAGAGACTGACAAACTTTGCCAAGGGTAGGACACTCCATATTTTTCTGTTTCTGAAAAATGCCTGTCAGATATTCTAGGCCTATCAGACAAAACTGAATGCCCCAACATTGCAGAGAAAACTTGAGAGAATGCCCAGGCAACCAGCTGTTTCTGTCATTTCTTAAACTTTTTTGGCAGTCACTTACTTGCACTTCCTACTTACTTATGTATTATTATTTCCTTCTTACGTCTTTGATGGAGTTGAAGACTAGAGAGTTATAATTATAGTTTCTTTAATTATGATAAAAGATAAATTAGATATGAAGCTTTAGGCTCACCATGATAGGACAGGTAATTAAATGTTTTCTCTGATTTTGTCAAATACAGATAGACAAGATATTGTAACTATAATTCTTGCTTGATAACTACTTTGTTAATTGCAATTTTATTATGTTAAAGTTAAAACCTTCATTTTTTGATTAGACAGAAATGGGGAAATATTGTGATGATCTTTATAGATGCTGTTAATGTTTGTTGTTCTCATTGTTTGATAATAAAACCTGATTTTGTTTATGGCCAGTCAGACTAAGACTGGGCAGGAAAGCCAAATGGAAATATAGGGAGAAAGAAGGGTAGAACAAGGAGGCACCAGCAAGCCACCTAGCATGCAGAGTGTTTAGAAAATGAGGTAACAAGCCATGATCCATGTTGCTAAACATATGTAAGAATTACACATTAATTTAAGTGTAAATGTTAGGTAGTAACAAGCCTGAGCTAATGGCCAAACATTTATAATAAATATAAGCCTCTGAATGATAATTTGGGAAGTGACTGTGAAATGAGGCAGCATAGAAAAGAGCCTCTGTTTACACACACATAAACACACACACACACACACACACACACACACACACACACACACAAGAATACAATGCAGCTGTAAAGAAAAATAAAATAAGAAAATTACAGTAAAAGGAAGGACCTAAAAATACTCTATTGATAAGGAAACAGACTCAGAAAGATAAACACTCCAAATTCTTTCTCACCTGTGGTTCTTAGTTCTAATATTGATATATGAATGTATAATTGAGTAACCACACAAATCAAGGGAATGTAAAGGATCCATGGTGGAGATTTGAGGTTTACAGTTGATACAAAGTGGGAAACAGAATGATGGGAGGTCTTCAACTCTTAAGGATGGAGACAAGCCAATATAGAAGTGTAAGGATTGACATAAAATACCAAAGTTGTTTGACAAAGCTTCAAGGAATTTTATTCTTTCATATTTACCTAGAATTATGAAACTGTTATATATAATTTAAAGAAGTTAAGACATTAGTTAAGGTATCTGGGCTGACAATGCTCCTCACAAGAACTATATACCCAGTAACATATATGAGAAACCCCCTTATAATAGGTTTATCATGGTAGTCAAAGTGACCCCCAAAACAATATAGATTATTAATGTACCCTGTTGTTGCTTCTTTGCCTCTCAGGGATTGAGGGTAGGCCATCATTGCTGAAGACAATAAAATTAGAACACACAAGATGACTCAAGCTGTATCTGACTTGGAAGCCTCTTTCCTGTTATCTAGCTTCCATGATCCCAGAAAATCCTATGTAAGCTGCCAAGGCAGTAAAGAATTTTAACAGTAAAGAATTTTAACATCCCTTTATACAGTACCACCTATGAACCACAACAATCTGTAGAAGAGAAGCATACAGAAATGGCACTCACATTTTGATGATAACCAACAGATGTCTGATTTGACTTAAGATCCACTTAACATGAAGGAAATCATGCTTGGTACTGAAACATAGCCAGCTTCAAGTAGAGCGGTCATAGTCCTTAGAACGGAATCTACTACTTCCACTTTGGAGAGACCAGCATAATTTCTTACCACATTATAAATCTTAACCTCATATCCAAGACAATTATAGCTATCAACAAACAAGCGTTTCTTTGTAGCAAATAGGGGTCATCAAGAAATGAACAACTAGGTACAATGCAGAGATCAGATTATGGGGAGCTCAGCCACAAAAGATACATCTATATGACAGATAGTGCATTTGTGTTTCAGGAAATATCATGCAAGAGAGGTTAGGTATATTTTAAGAGACAAACTACCAGGAATTTTTTCTGTGTAACAGTCTATGTAAGAAATTGCTACATCAACCGGACCATAATATTATCATTATCAATGGGCATGTTAAAGTGGAAGGAGAAATATTTGTAGGGTCCTACCCCTAGATAAAGATCATCTAGAAACTATTGATTGCTGGTAAAAAGAAAATGGTTGTCCAATGTAGAATAGTCAATTTTCAAATCTCTCTCTCTCTCTCTCTCTCTCTCTCTCTCTCTCTCTCTCTCTCTCTCTCTCTCTCTCTCTCACACACACACACACACACACACACACACACATATATATATATATATACATATATACCACGTGTGTGTGAGTGTGTGTGTGTATAAAACCAGGCTCAATAGCATATATGTGTGTGCATTAGTGTAAACAAATATAAACATATATTTAAGTGACAATTATAATAAAAATTAAAAATGTAATCAACTTGAAAGTGGAGGAGTTAGGTAAGGCTTTGAGGGATAGTATCTGAGAGGGTCTGGAGGGAGGAAAGTTAGAAGTGATGTAGTTCTATTTCAATTATCAAATTTAAGAAAGAGTGCAAATATTAGGTGAAAATCATGGTTGGAGGATATAAGATTGTTGAAAATATGGAAGTATCAAATAATTTAAAAACTTTAAAGAACAGAAAAGTATAACTTTAATTTTTACAAATAATTACATGACTAATCATAAAAACTGAAAAGTTTCAGCTTGCTATTTCAAGCATTCAAATTACTTAAATCATTATTTTATTTTCTAATTAATATATTACATAAAAACATATAGTTTAAAAACTTTAAGATGTTGTTTAGCTATGTATGCCTCACTAGAAAATGCCTTTTATCCACTAAGAATGAAATATATCTAAATAATAGAGAAAAAAGTCATAAAAATGTTATTAGCAATATATACACATTAGTTTATATATATATATATAATTAAATAGTAACCATAGCTAGATAGACCTGAGTATAGACAAATGTAGTTAAGTGAGAAGATTAGACACATAAATGGTGTGTTGTTGTATGGTAGGCTTGAAGAGAAAATACAGGAAGGAATAACTAACATCAAACTTTCTGGAAAAATTCATATGAAAAACTGCCACTGCAGAAGCTCCCTAAAATACAAGCATACATATTTAAAAAGGCACTACCCTATATTTGAGTAACAATATTCCTACTAGACACTACAGGCTAACAAAAAAAAAAAAAGCCCTACCAATGTGCTTTGTCTATTGGAGCTATTGGCCCATGAAGTCCCATAGATCCAGAAATATCATAGGCTATTGTCAGTGCTCTTGATTATTTTCCAGAAATTAGTGGCAAGACCCTATTTTTGAAGACAGTACACGGTTGAGTCATAAAACATGGAGAAATCAATCTGGTATTGACCTTGAAGCTTCCTGTCTACTGTCTACTCTGCATAGTCTGAAAGGTGCTGTGCATACAATCAGAGGAAGAAAGTAACCATCCATCTTAACCTTCAGTGAAATAAGTGGCCTACAATTATAAGAACTTTCTGGTTAGCTTTAAGGCCTGCTCAAAGAGACAGATCTTATAGCTGTCATGTTTACCTGGGACAAGAATTGTTGACATAGGCCATAGGCCCTTAAGAAGAACCTACTACTATTGCTCGCTAAATGGACATAGTACTAAATTGACTCCTAGTACTTGATGATTATACAAATATTTTAATGCATTTCTGAGACTTCATTACAGAGGGTTTTTTTGTTTTGTTTTGTTTTGTCTCTCTCTCTCTTTTTTTCAATACAAAGTGTTTAACACAGAGACCCAAGGGATTATGGAGTGATAGGCCCTAAATGGGATTTCTTTATTAGAGCCTCCTTCTCCTAATGCTCAAGAATCATTGTAGAGGAAGAGATAATTGCCTAATGCAGTAGATGACTACCAGGAAACAATGTTTCTATATAAAATAGGGCAATTTCACATTTGAGCTCTCTGTAGTTAGAACATTGTAGGCAAAACCCATGAAATCTCAAGGTAAACAAAATTCCAGCAAGAAAATGTGGAATGGGAAGAAAGTTCCACACCCAGCTGAGGACATTATGATCATTGAAAGCTGCTGGGAAATAAAGAGTTGGTTTTTTTTGAGGTGTGACTCCAATGATGTCCTTACACCTGATTGTACATAGACAGTACTAACTGGACTCAATGGGTTGAAAAATTAGGTTGGGTCATGGTCCTGGAAAAAGACAGAGGAAGAAAATAAAATTGCTAAAAGTACATTGTATGAAATACTAAAAAAATTACTAAGATGCATAATCATATTAATATTATGCAACCAATTATTCAGAGAAAAGTTAAAATTAACTACTTAAATTTAGCATAGTTACAGTTTTTAACCTCTTTAATTTCTGTATCATCTTACATTGAAATAATGAATTTCATTATCTATGAAATATAATTTTTAAAATAGATTTTAAACAAAATCATACAAGTTTCTGTAGGAAAATATAATAGAAGTTATTTAAAAGATTGTTTTCTTTTAAGGCTAGAAAATACAACATAAAACATTTTTAGATATTCAGTATATGAAAAATCTATTGTGATTCATGTGATCTTCTTAAACTATGGAAATTATTTCCATTTAAGTGAATAGAACTTGCATGTTTTATTTTTACACTTTATATCAGATTGCACAGCACTTTCAAAGAAGCAGCTGTCATGAATCCTGAAAGTTAAGCTGTCCTCGCTCCATATCTATGCAAAAGATGTTTAAACGAATCTCAGAAGTCACTGTGATAATCAAAGGAGAATGATTCATATCAGGAAATACTACTGAATCACAATTATGTGTCAATGGAGGTGAAATCAATTAATAATATGTTCTTCTCCAGGGAAAATCGTGTTAATAAAGACTGTGGAAAGTACAAAAAATTTCCATCTGAGATTCTTAGAATGTGCAGCAGCAAGAAATTATAAACAGATATTGAAAAATAAATTATCAATATTAAAATAAAAAAAGGTCAATATTCTTAGTGGTCAATATATTTCCAGATTTTATATATTACATCCTGTACTTCCTAGTAATACTCCCAAATGATGAAATTGCTATTTGGCAAAAAAAGAAAAAAACATTAGTTCCCCTAAAAATTCATAAGAAATTTGTAGACACAAAATTAGTGTATAAATGTCCTTTCCCTCCTTTTAATATTTCTTTTGCTTTTGTGCTTTGTTTTTTGTTGTTGTTACTGTTTTTGCTTTGTTTTGTTCTTGAAGCAGGGTTTGATATAGAGTCCACAAATCTCTGGAATTTAAAAACTTCTTACATTAGCTTCACAAGAACTGAGATATATGTCACTACATCCAGCTAAGATATCGCCTAATTAGCTCTGCTATGAAACACAAAGATTAAAATAGCAACAAAAACCTCTTAAGTTTATGCTTCTTTTGTTTTCATAGGGCAACATAAAGATTTTCAATAGTTGTTGATAAAATTGCACAGTATCTAGAAGAGTGAACATGATTGGATTATATATAAATCACTCTGACAGTTATAAGTTCTTGGATTGGTTGAAACCTTCCTTGTTAAGTCCCTCCAAAGGAAAGCACATGTTGAATCTGTTGTTATAAGTCTGAGATACTGTGTCCTCAAGAACATCCTCTACTACTTATGCTATAAAGTTCCCTACCTGTGTCTACCACCACAGAATTTGCACTGTTCTGGTTGTGAAGGCAACCTTCATCATCAGCTCATCCACATTTGTGTAAGTTGTAGTTTTCTACATCACACAATGGTAAATCTATTGGGTATAGAGGAAAGGAGAAATATTAAGGACTATGGATTGTATCAAGCTCTACTTCTTATGCTCACCCATTTCTCCCTTTCCTTCCACAGCTACAGATATCAGATGCTTGCTGTATTTTTACCTCTCTTACTGAAATACAGATTCTAGGCATTAAAACTCTCTGGGAAAAACTTTGATTTACCCTAGATTCATGTTTTTTCTGACATGTTTATCTCACCAAATTATTAGAACATACTATTAATAAAACCAGGTATGTTTGAATGATCTCGATCGCCTGATGATAAAGGCTCTTCTTTCAAGGGAGTAGGAGAGCATGAATATGCTAATCTATGTAGCAGACTATATTCTTTTATTTCTTCTGAGACATAGGCAAATGTTCATTATGAAGTTGTCATTTGCTCAAGCATTTTGAACCCATTCTTAAATCTTTATAATACATTAACAGTGTAAAGATCCCTAAGAATTCTGGCTGAAAGTTGATTTAAAGTTTTTTTTTTGTTGTTGTTTTGGATAAAAATTTCCATCATCATTATGGAAATTATGCCATGGATTTCAGCATGCTGTGTAAGGTGGTTGCTTTGAGGAAAAATGAAAAGTGCAGTCACAATTCTTCATTTTTAATAAGTATGTTTGGACATAACAGTGAAAACTGAAAAATTTTCAACAATATTGGAAAGCTATGATAATTTTTACTCACTATCTGAAAATGTATGGCCTCTTCCTCTTGTCAAACAGTGACAACCTAAAACTCTGGTTAAAGTCTCTAAAACACTGTGTTTTAAACTGTGCTAAAAGACATTGAATAACACATTTTTGTTTTGAAAATAAATGTAGAGTTATGACTTTTATAGAACACAGATGTACACATCTATTTCTATCATATATTAGTCAGCTGCAATTACAGTTCTTTTTAAAACCATATAGTTTAAAACACACTTCAATGCCTCAAATTGTTACACTTTATGTTAAAATTAAACAAGGCATATTTCAAATGCAAAGCAATAGCTAAAAAGGCACTTTTAAATTCATGAATATCTGAAGTGAAAAAAACTATACTGATGAAATACTTTAAAAGTATTCTTTAGTGTTAATATGTCAATATATGAATAACATGTAAGATTAAATGTCAGTTTATAAAATGTAAAATAGTCCTTAAAATGCATTGATATGCAGCTCATGTTTTTCTCCTATAATTTTTCAGGATGGAAGAAGTATCTATTTATTTGTCAGTATAATATATGTTGCTAAAATTTCTTCTTTCATGGATATGAACAATTTGTTGCCCTCCTCCTACAGTGCCAACCACAAACTATGGTGTGATGTAACCAGAGTTCACTCTTGGAAAGCAATGCACTTGTACACTGATTCACAGAGGAGTGGATGAAGATTCACAGACAGCAGCATGGGTGACACTAAAGAAGTCACACTGGAAGGTCTGCACCCAACATGAATGATGACTCCCCCGGGTTGTGTAGTATCCATTCCACGATGCCCTCCTACCTATCAGAGGACACATTCGATAATGGCAGAACTGAAGATAATTTGTTGGGAGCAATGGCTGGATACTCAGGTGAGGGTCCCCGGACTCCTTTTCCAAGAGCGAATATCAACAGTCAATATTGCTTCATTTTGATGAGCTTTGGTAAGGAGATTCATTCAAATTCCTGGAGATGGTGACAGTTTTGTTCTAAGGATAATTCTGTACAACAGTTCATTACTATCATGGGCTGGGAAAATGGTAGAACAGGTAAAAACCACTTTCTCTACAAGCCTGCAAGTCCCACCTGTACTTTCTATGCATAGTTATTGGCCATTCAGTTGCAGAAGGCAGGCAAGGCAAAATAGCAGCATATCTTTTCATAATTAAACAAAGCCAACATAAACAAATATAACACATCTTTACATAATTAAACTAATATTGTATAGCATAAACAAACGTAACACATCTTTACGTGATCAATATTTCTCAACAAACATATACATCAACAAAGTAGAATAAGTAATTTAGTAGGTCACAGAATTTCACAAAGTATAAAATATTTGTGAAAGAATACCATGTTAAGATTATGATGGTTTTTGTCATCATTTGAATTCAGGAATCACTCCACAGCTAGAAATTTCTATTAAAGGGACTGTTAATGCTAATATTTTACACTAAAGTCAAACACAGGCAAGAACTGCTTTAGTGGCAAATGAAGACAAGTTGAATGAAGTGAGATTTAATGAATTAACTATAGAGCTGATGATATATTTCAAACATAAAAATTAATTTAGGAGGAAGGAACTATAAGTAGAAACAAAAATACAGAATTAAATTTGATAAAAAATGATAAATGTTAAACCAAAATTTCAAAATAATGATTATACTAAAGTGATTAATATTTTAATTGATGTTAGGGAAATCATTATTGAAAAACAAGCAAATATGATAAGGTGAAAATGATTAGGTAGGAAAAGGATTAACTGACCAAAGCTCATGTTATAGAATATCAACCCAGAGAAAGAGGAAATTTGAGGTAGAATATATTAACATTGGTTTGACTTGGTCTCTTTGATCTTGTTAAAATGAACAATTGATTGTAATTCACTCTAGTTTAGTATCTTACTCTCGCATTTTAAATGTCTTCAAACCATAAGCTAATGGTTTCAATTATTCTTTAAGAATTTTACTCCTTGTCTTCTGTTGGGATTAAATATGTGGGTAATTGGTTTGACTCAACAATTTTCAGTATTTCAATATGATCATGTTTCAATGTAATATATGATGTTTTAGTAAAGTATTTCCCAGGTGATTTTGTCTGATTGTTCTTTAAATACATAGGTATACTTTAGTAGAATGATAAAACAAAGGAATAATATGATCCAAATTAAACAGGTTAAAACAACAAATTTGTCTTTGGTAGGACATATGAGTTTTTAGTTTCCTAATCTATTTATTTATATTGTAATGATTAAATACAAATTTTATTACACTATTCCCAAAACTGCAGGCAGAATCAAAGCATTGTGCAGGAGACTGAATCATGCACTGCGATGTCCAGTTCCTAAGACTCTAATATTATGGACTCTTGGGATTCGTCATCCCATCTGTGTCTTACTTAAGGTTACTATTGCTGTGAAGAAACACTGTCAACAAAAGGATCTGGGAAAGGAAAGGTTTTATTTGCCTTATATTCCATATCATTGTTCATCATCAATGGCAGTCATGACAGGAACTCAGGAGAAAACAGTGCAGAAAATTGGAAACAAGTTCAAATGCACAGGCCATGGAGGAGTGAAGCTTGCTCCCCATGGCTTGTTTGTCTGTTTTCTTATAGATTTCAAGACTACCAGCCCAGAGATGGCATCACCCATAATTGTCTGGCCCCTTCCCCATCAATCATTAATTGAAAAAAAAATGTCCAACTGGCTTACCTACAGACCCATTATGGAGGCACTTTCTTAATTTAGGTTCCTTCTTCTCATGAAATATCTTTAGCTTGTGTCAAGTTGACATAAAACTACTCGGTGTAGTATTTGTTTCCATGACACTTACTAATTTTTAAGCCATACTGTCATCACAACCATGGAGTTGCTCAGTAGGTTCACTCATCTATTTTCAGCATCCTTATGAGAGAGTGGAAAACATACAGGATAGTGTTTAACACAATGGAGCTTCTGTAGCCATTTATCTTTAGGAAAACATTCAGAGACATGAGAAACAAAATTAACAAATATCTGAAAACATATTATAATTGTCAAATTATATAACCTTCTGTCCAGGAACAAAATCTAAATGGTAGAACAGAATTTCATGACTGATGCAATCTTTTCCATTTATACAGTATTTAGGTAAGAAAAAAGCTATATAGAAACATCTTTGGTAGTTTGAAAGAAAATTGCCCCCAAAGGGAGTGGCCCTATTATGAGGTGTGGCATTGTTGGAGTAGGTGAGGTCTTGTGTCACTCTGGAGGCAGGATTTGAGGTCTCATATATGCTCATGCCAAGCACAGTGTCACAGAAAATTTCTTGTTGCCTACTGATAAGAATGTAGGGCTCTCAGTTCCTGTACCATGTCAGTCTACATACATCTTTATGTCCCACCATGATTATTCAGGGACTAAACCTCTGAGCTGTAATTGAGTCACCCCACTAAATGTTTTACTTTATATGAATTGCAGTGGTCATGGTGTCTCTTCAACAGCAAGAGAAACCCTAACTATGATAAACACCTACTCAATTCTTTCCTCTTTAATGTGTGCTTGCTTAAATAAAGGTTTATATTAATGGGAGGAAGAAAGACTGATAGTGAAGAACAATTGGTAATCTGTCCCACTCATCAACAATATACCAACAATTACATTTCTTGTTGTGTGCACAGAACATTTACTTTCAAGGCATTGATACCAAAATCCTATTCACAAAATAATCAGAACCTTAAAAGTCATCTAAGTTCTGATAGCCACCCATCAAATCTCATGACTAAAAAGAGTACATATTAAATTCCTCAAGTTAAAATCTTTATCTTAACTAGCGACAAGGAGGAAACAGTTACTCAAATTTCACCACATCTTAAAAATGCTGTGAATCCAAACATTGTTGATAGAAAGATATCCTATTCAATTATTACAAAAAGTCATGCAACAAGATTTACTTTTTCTGTTCTCCAGCTCTCTAAAGCATTTCATTGCATCTCTAAAGTAGCTAAAAGTCTTATCAATGTTTGTTATGTGATAGTCACCTTAGTTCCAGAGTTCAGTACAATATTACATTATGAATATATTGGTTTAGAAACAGTTCCCTCATTTTTATACTCTTTGCTATTTTGGGGATTAAGATAGCTTAGTTTATTTTTCCTTTAAAAAAGATATTTTTAACACAAGAACTTAGCATGAGGCATTGCATCTTACAAACATCCACTCAACAGTATTGAAAAGGCAAATATTTGTTCAACAAACATTTTTGATGATAAATAATTTCTTACTATATGTGCAGTTATTTCTGGAAAAGTGAGTGGTTCCATATGATACTCTGAAATGAAATTATTTGAGTCCTTTGTAAACCAAAACACAAATAGAAACAAGTATATAAGTGCGTGTAAAAGCACAGAAACACAGCATATACAGTTATGCAGGTCTCTCTTCCTCTCTACATGTTTCTGAGGAGTCATCTAGATATCAGATGAAGAAATTAAGGGTATCATTGATGACTATGTGACTGACTAAGTGGTGACTGACCAGTATATGAATGTTAGAAAAATATCACCATTGTTTAAGCTCCTGTAGCTTGTATGACCAGTATCCCTGTTTTGATTAAAATTTTGTTGTTATTTGTATTTTTATTTTTGAGACAGGCTCTCACTATGTAGATATGGCTCTCCTAGAACTCACTGTGTAGAACAGGCTAGAATCAAACTCACAGAGATCCACCTGCCTCTGCCTCCACAGTGCTAGGATTAAAAACTGCCACTAAACTCCAACTTATTTACCCATTTTGATTAACATGAATTCAAATAATTCTTAAGACCAGAGGTAGTGTAATAGAAACATGGAATTGTATAAAAGTTTGCATTTTGAGAAAGGTTTCATATACATGGTCTCATACTCTAGCTTGGACCAGGAATTCTTCTGAGAACATAAAAATTTAAAGAATTAATAAATATATTAATGATTCAGACATAGACCAAGATTTAAAAAAGCACAGGAACTAGCAAATGTGGAAAGAAAATGTCGGCTAGGCCAAAGAAAATACAAGAAACCCAGTTTTGCCGCCTCTTCATGTCTTTCCAAGGACAGAATCACCTTTTTCTGCAGCATGCCTCCAGCACAAGCTTTTGTGTAAAGTGGGTCTCCGCGATGATCTGAGCTTGACACAGAGTCTGCGCAGAAGCCTGGCTGCTATCAACTGACTATGGCCAGTTATCTCGTACTTTAAAAACACATTATATGGACTCTAGGTGATTTGGAAGAGAAATGTCCTTCATAGGCTCATGAATTTGAATACTTGATGATCTCTATTGGTGTTTCTGTGTAGAAAGGTTACATCACTTCCGGGAGCCAGAGCCTTGTTGGAGGAAGTATATCACTGGGTCACTGGAGGTAGTCTGTGAAAGCATGTAGCTCCATCCCACTTCCTGTTTTCTCTCCCTTTTCCTGTGTTGAATGGAATGTGATCTCTGTTTCTTAACCATGTTGCCATACCTCTCAGTATTATGAAAACCATAAGGAAAATGTTTACTTTAACTTATAGTTCATTGATTATTGTTTCTTATTTATATTTCATTAATTATAGCCCTAATTTTGATAATGTCTTCCCAGGTATTATTTTGGGGTACTGTTATTATTTTTCTTTTCTTTTTTTCTCCATAGGGGCATGAATGCTTTATTGTGATAGCATCAGATACTGGTTTCTCTGACATCTTCTCCTAGTCCTTTGATTCTTTGGTTTGTTTGTTTGTTTGTTTTATTATTATTAAGAAATTTTCTATTCATTTTACATACCAACCACAGATTCCCCCTTCCTCCCTCTTATCACTCCCCAGGCTTTCCCCCCAACCCACCCTCCCATTCTCACCTTCTCCAAGTCAAGTTCTCCCATGGGGAGTCAGCAGAGGCTGGTGCATTCATCCCAGGCAGATCCAAGCCCCTCCCCTCTGCACCAAGGCTGTGCAAGGTGTCACACCTTAGGCACTGGGCTCTAAGAAGCCCGCTCATGCACCAGGGATGGATCCCAAAACCCCTGCTTGGGGGCCTCCCAAACAGTTCAAGCTAAACAACTGTCTGGGTATCCAGAGGGCCTAGTCCAGTCCCATGAGGGCTCTACTGCTTATGGGTTTCCACTAGTTTGGTTTGGTTGTCTCTGTACATTTTCCCATCATGATCTCTATGTCCTTTGCTTATAGAATCCCTCCTCTCTCTCATTGATTGGACTCCTGGAGCTCAGCATGGTGCCCGGCCATGGATATAGGCATCTGCTTCCATCAGTCACTGAATGAAGGCTCTAAGATGACAGTTACATATTTACCAATCTGGTTACCAGAGTAGACCAGTTCAGGCATCCTCTCGACTATTGCTAGTAATCTAAGGTGAGGTCATCCTTGTGGATTCCTAGCAACTTCCCTAGCATTCTGTTTCTCCCTATTCCCATGATGTCTTCATTTATCATGGTACCTCTTTCTTTGCTCTCCCACTCTGTCCCTGTTCTAGTTTAAACCTCCCATTTTCCTATGTTCTCATTCCGCATTCCTTGCCCTCCATTACCACCCCTCCAGTTTGTTCATATAGATCTTGTGTCCCTCTTAGGGTTCTTCTTGTTAGCTAGCTTCTCTGGAGCTGCACTCCAGGGAAGTGGGTTGTAGTCTGATTATCCTTTGCTTTACAATTAGTATCCACTTATGAGTGAGGGCATACCATGTTTGTCCTTCTGAGTCTTGGTTACCTCAGTCAGAATGATATTTCCTAGTTCCATCTATTTGCCTGAAAATTTCATAATATTTTTTTAACTACTGAGTAGTACTCCATTGTGTATATGTACCATATTTTCTTAATCATTCTTCAGTTGAGAGGCACCTAGGTTGTTTCTAGGTTCTGGCTATTATGAATAATGCTGTTATGAACATAGTTGAGCATGTGTCCTTGTAGCATGATCGAGCATTCCTTGGGTATATGCCCAAGACTGGTATAGTTGGGTCTTGAGGTAAATTGATTCCCAATTTTCTGAGAAAGCAGCATACTGATTTCCAAAGTGCCTGTGATTTGAGTTACACCATTAAGTTACTCATTTGAGTTTTCTCAATTTATTTTTCTGATGCAGGAACATTATTGTATAAAATTTTTTGTTTAAAATCCCAGAGATTTGGGAGTGTTGTATTTTCATTTTTACCGAATTCTAGACCTTTTTAAATTTCCTTCTTGATTTTTTTCTAGACCCAAATATCATCTATTAGTATGTTATTTAGAGTCTATAACGTACATGCTTTCTGGTATGGATATCTACTATATTACATTGCACTTTCTAGAATTCAATATGTAAATAGAATTTAACTATTTTTTGACTTTCTGTGTGTTCTTTGCCATCAATTTTGGAGAGAGTTCTAGGTACAGGTGAGGAGAAAAGGGTATTGTTTAGTTATTGGATAGACTAGTAGATTAATGTCATTAGGTCCATTTGATTCATGGTATCATTTAATTCTCGCTTTTTTCTGTTTACTTTTGTTCAAATGACAGTCTATTAATGAGAGTGAGGTATTAAATTAAATGACTTGAGTTAACCCATTTCTATTAATCTACATCCTACCATGTGGCTTTTGTCTCTCTTTCATTCTGTGTGTCCTACTTCCTCAGTGTCTCTTTGGTATCTCCTGCATTCCTAGATTCTCACCCTGACTTTCACTCTCTGCAAAGAAATCTTGCCTATTCCCTCCTGCCTAGCTATTAGCCATTCATCTCTCTATTAACCATCAGGTTACTCAGGCAGGTGAGACAAAGCATAAACATATCTTTATGCCCAGTTTAAACAAATATTCCATAGCAAGGAAGGTCACATTAGCTTGTTTAAGAAAGGCCACAATGATTTATTATGACTACAGAAAGTAACTAAAACATCCATTAGCACTAAATTGGGGAAATTTGTGGTTGCACACCTACAAGATTTTTTTTTCATTTTGTAATGAAATTAAGTGCACACATGTGTCATATGCATATCTTTTGATTTATAATGTCTTCTGATGTATTGTTGCATTGGTGAGGATAAAGTGACCTTCCTTGTCTTTTCTGATATTTTTTGGGTTGAATTCTATTATGTCAAATGTTAGAATAGCTGGGCCTTCTTGTTTTTATATATATTTGCATATAATACTATTTTCTATCTTTTGCCCTAAGGTTGTATCTGTATTTGAAGGCAAGATGACTATTTTGGAGCCATCAAAATGATAGATTCTGTTTTCCAATCCAATCTGCCCACCTCTACTATTTTGTCATGGAATTGAAGCCTTTAATATTCAGAGGTATCACTTTAAGATGTATGCTAATTTCTGTCATTTTATTGATTTTATGATATTTTCTTAATTTTTCTTGATAACTGCCCTGGTATAATCTATTCCTTTTGACCTCTTGACTATTTTAATCCTTCTCTTCAGACAGAACTTGTATGCTTTGCAGTGCTAGGACCATTAAATTAATGACCATAAATTCTTTTAATGTAATTTTTGCCATGGAATATTTTTATTTCTCTTTCAATTTAAATTGATAATTTTGCATGGTATCATAATTTGGATTGATCATTATGACTTTTCAGAATTTGGAAAACACCTTTCAACATCCTTCTGTCTTTAAATGTTTCTGGTGAATAATACTGTGTCATTCTAGCAGGTCTGTCTTTATAGGTAACTTGTCCTTTCTCTCTCAAATCTTTCAATATATGTTTTACTGTGTTTTAATTCTTTAATATGCTATGTTATTAAGAGTGAATTTTCTGGTCCTTTCTATTTGGAGAACTGTAGGCCTCTGATGCTTGAATAGGCAATTCTTTCTCCAGATGCAACAAATTATCTTCTATCATTTAACAAATATACATATATATTATATACTAATATATTATAATATTACTAATATATGTATATATAATATACATTTTGTATGTTTATTTCTTCTTATAGGTCCATATTCCAAACATTAGGATATGTATGTTTACCCAAACCTCTCTCATATTCTATGCATAGATTAAATTAGTACTTCCTCTATATTTTTGTGATTATATTAAAATTGCATAATTTTTACCTTCCCATTCTTCACTCCCAACTCTCCCACATGTCCCTGCTTGCTTGCTTTCAAATCCATTACCTCCTTGTTCATTAATTGTGTTTACAGTTATATATACATAGGCATATACATGCTTATTCCTATATACAACCCCCTCAGTCTATGTAGTGTAATTTGTATGTTTGTTTTCAGGATTGACCATTTGTTATTTGAAAACCAGCTGGTGTGTTGTTCCTTTGAAAAGACAGTTCATACTCTTAGCATTCTTTATTTGCCTGTGGTTTCTGTATATGATTGAGTCCTCATGCATTTCCTTACTACTAGACTGTTAATGACAACCCCAAAGCAATCAAAGTACAGAATTATGGAGTCCATTCCCAGTAGATACATTTACAAAACAACATCAGCACAAAAGGATCAGGAAACAATGGGGAAGATTATAAGAGCCAGAGGTTTAGAGAGCTTGCTGTCAGACAATGTCAGAAGTCACATCTCTAAAGGTCATGGATTTTTATATATTTATTGATATCTTCTTGGATTATAATTTTTAAATTTTAAGCATATGGGTGTTTTTCATGAATGTGTGTCTGTGCAGCATGTGCTTGAGTAGTACATACAGAGATCAGAAGGACTGGAGTTACAGACAGCCAACTACTGAGTAGGCTCTAGGAATTGAATATGGGTGTTCTGTAAGATCAGCTATTGCTCTTAACTGCTGAACATGCTCTCTAGTTCCTAGAATTATAATTGGCTTGTATTAAGTAATTCCTCTATTGTTTCTTCCAGCACTTATTCATTTTCACATGATCCATTCTGTCAGAGAGGTTTGACAGATTTTTATTAGGCTTACTCAAATTTTTATTTTGGGATCATTTTGATTTCTCTTTTCTTGAAATTATATTTCATTATTGAATTCTATTTTCAAATCATATATTGACTTCCTCATTTAATTAATGTGTTTTTTTCTTTAAACATAATTATATTTATACTTCTAAATTCATTGTAAGTTCTTCAAGGTCATTCTCATTGTAGTCCACTAATATAGGATTAGTGGGTTTTTGTTTTGTTTTATTTTGTATTTTTTCCTAAGGAGATTTGTTGTCTTGGAAGTTCATTTTGTTTCAGTTTTTTTCATTGAGATTTGCAGCTTTGGAGTTAGTTGGTTGAGTGGAAGTGTGAGCTTGGGGTTGATGGTCTGGGAGTTGCTTGCCTCTCAGAAGAAGGAGCTAAGGGAAGTGAAAAGATGAGGGCAGAGTGCTCACAGTCATGACTGTAGCTAGAATTTTCCTGGTCCTGCTTGACTCAGGGTGAGGACAAATCTCACTCACTCGCCCAGTCCCACAGTTGCTCAGACCCAACCGAGTAAACACTCAGACAGACACTTATATTAATTATAAACTATATGGCCACAGCAGGTTTCTTGTTATCTAGTTCTTCTATCTTAAATTAACCCATTTTTATTAGTCTATATCTTGCCACGTGGCTCGTGGCTTACTGGTATCTTACATGTTGCTTGTCATGGCCATGGCTGGCAGTGTCTCCTGACCCAGCCTTCCACTTCCCAGAATTCTCTTCTCTGCTTGTCCCGCCTATACTTCCTGCCTGGCTACTGGCCAATCAGTCTTTTACTTATCAATCAATCATCCACAGCACATGATCATTTATTTTTCTGAAACATGAGTTAAGCAAACCCAGAAAATGGTCTAGGATAAAATTGTGTTTTATACACATACACCTGATGTATTTAGGGACATATGTATCTATATTATTATATTTCAATATACTCCAATGGGGATGTTACACATAACTATGGCATATATAGAATAATATTTAGTTAACATTTGTATACAGTATTGTAAAATTGTTGCATGAGCAAAACAATATCAAAAGGCTGACAGAGCACTCCAATTTAACTCAGATTGAACTCATGCCTTTAGATAAGCAATAAATCTAATGTGTTCATTTCATAGTTTGTGGCCTATTCTGTTCTATTGTTGGTCAACAAATTTTTATATATATTTTGTATATATAAAACATATGTTAAAAATGTCTACTAGATAATAAAACACAGCATAACATAATGTTTCTAAATTCTTCTCTCTCCACATACATACACAAACATACACACATAATGCTTTTGGGCTCTTCAGATTCTTCTTTCTTACGTTTGAGCTAAATCCCTTGAATTTGTACAAATAATATAACATAGTTATATATCTTCTCTGACTCATTTTAATATGGAAATCTTAATATAGGAATGCCCATAAGTGATAATGTATTGCCAAAAATAATGCACCACCAATAAAAATATAGAGAAAACTGAGAAAAAATTCAGATTCTGAAGCAAAGCACTTTAAAATATCACTGTGCTTTTATCATGATCATAGATAAGAAATTTATACATCTAGAAAGAAAGATATTTTTGACTCAATGTAAGCCCAAGATAATGTCTGTGAAGGAGCTCTGAAAACTATTTAGGAAAGTAAGTTGTATGACACAAGGTAGAGATTTTGTTCAGCTCCAAAGTGAAGGGCAGTGATGTAAATGTTGGCATGATAGAAAACTGTTTTACTATGGGTGATTCTTCACAGAAATATCAGCTGTTTTCTGAATTTCAAAACATATTCCATGGCTCCTTATAACTGAGCTATTTTTATAATCAAGCTATTCCTTTTTCAAACACATATGAGGTATGTGAATATTATTGGAAAAATATTATATAATGGAAACAAAGCAGAAGTTTGCATAAAGTGAGAAAATAGGACAACTGAAATGAGAAAAAAAAATAGATGGAAGATTGGCTGGGTAGTAGTGGTACATGCCTTTAATCCCAGCACTCTGGAGGCAGAGCCAGGCAGATCTCTGTGAGTTCAAGGCCAGCCTGGGCTACAGAGTGAATTCAGGAAAGGCACAAAGCTACACAGAGAAACCCTGTCTATAAATAAATAAATAAATAAATATTTTTTAAAAAAAGAAAATAGATGGAAGAAATATTTATATAAAGTTTTTCTTGTTTGTGAATTTTCTTGGCAGTTATAAAAAGAACATTATTTACCCCAGGTAAGTAAATGACCACAGGCCAAATAAAAATATCTAGGCAAATAAAACTTAACAAATGTTTTATGGGGTTACTTGTAGGAAAATAGACAAGAAGTAGTCACTTACAGGAATATGAATTTTCAAAGTCAGCTCTATCACCAATTTTTTTTTTTCTCCAGCAGGAGTGACAGTTCATGAAACCTAAAACATTGACCTCCCTACCTTAACTGGTTGACATCTCCAACAAGAAAGGACTTTTCTCTCTTAATAACTGCTTCCTGCTTACATAACCTTGAAGAGGAACTTTAGGCATCTTCTCCTTTTGTGCCCTGTCAGTTGTGTAAGTTCATGAGCTCCTTGCCTTGTGCACCTTTGTCCTCCACTTGGAGGTGTAAAATGCTGTGTAGCACCTTCAGTGAATGTTATATTTTATGGCTAATCATTGAAATTTAAGAGACTAGGAAATGTCAGTAGTTTAACAAATATTTTGTGAAAAGTAAATGATACATATCAAGATATACAGACTTATATGAATATGTTATCTGCTTTATCTGTTATCACAGAACACTAGTTATAATTACTTTCGAGGTGATTTGAGTCCATGAGTGAGAAAGCCCATTCTAGAAAAATCAGGTTCATGCAAGCTCAATAGTCTAAGCCAATTGACTGCAATTAGAACTTGAAAAGGTCACAAGAGTCACACATTTCCTTACTCACTAGGGATAACTGACTACATACAGTCAAAAGAGTACATGGTACATTTTCATGCTGAGTCACCTCAACAAATGCACCATAAAGAGCACAAGAAATTAGACTCAGAGGACCTGTTGAAAGATACAAAAGTCATGATTTTTCATATTTAAATTACTTTTCATTTAAATATGAAATGGTACATTGACTTATACAATTATATAAATATCTTGTATCATTAATTTATTCTAAAACATTCTGTTTCCATATTTGTCTTCTGCTGTGTGTGTATGGGGGAGGGGCACTCTCTCACGTTCTGGCCATGGAGTCTACTGAGGTCAGAGAACAAATGGAGAGAGCTAGTTTTCTTCCATATGAGGGTTCTGCAGCTTGAAGTTGGTTATTCAGGTTTGGAAGCAACACTCTTTACTGGCTGGGCCTACTGTTTACTTGCCATTTACACTCATCAAGTTAAAATAAGTGATATAGACTGAAGTTTTTTGGTCCTGTCTGACCCTGCCTGGGCAGCAGCCATTTTCATAAAACAATCACTCAGAGGCTTAATATTAATTACAAACTGGTCAATGGCTCAAGTTTATTGCTGACTAATTATTACATCTTAAAATTAACCAATTTATATTATTTTATGTGTCACCACATGTCTTGTGGCTTTATCTGTGTCCTATTACACCTTGCTCCCAGGGCAGCTCGCAACATTTCCCTAACTCCACCTTTTTCACCCTGTATCTATCTTGCATTTCCCCCCTGGCTATATATTGTGTTACCATGGACCAAAATAGCTACTTTATTAACCAATAGAAGCAACACATATCACAACATACAAAAAGACCATCCCAGAGCAAAGTGATTTAAAATTCATTGCAGAATATATGCCAATTTGGCCTTGCTTCTTTCTATATTTTACATTTATGTAATAAAATGTAATGCTTTCTTCTAAATTTTCTGATGTGTATGTGGAAAACTTTGAGAAGATTTCCTTACAGATGTCAAAGTTTTCACAAAAGTAGAGTAAGATATTTGTGGGTATCTTAAAGGTTGCCTATGCTGTTGTGGAACCCTGCTCATTCCAAGTGATCAATAAAGATACATCTGTGCAGGAAAGGCTTTCATGAGCTACTGTAGTCAGAGCACTGCATCATCTGATCGGCTGACATCTTGTTTCTCTTCTTGCTGAGTTTTGACTCTGGATCTTCTGAGGAAGTGTAGAGTGCTCAGTTTAGGTCATTGTCTTTGGATACTGAGACTTAGTTAAGAATGAAATAGTCACAGAAGTCACAATTTTTAAATAAAAGATGTTACTTTATATGCATTTGTGTAGTGACAAATGAAAACATCAGGAAATTTGTTAAGTTTTGGATGAGATTACCTGTGGACAGACGTCATGAGACTGAGGAAACACAGTAGGAATGCACTGTAACTGGAACCCTAGAGCTGCAGTGATGTTAAATCATATGGTTAAATGTAATGCTAATTAATAAAAACTTTTATGAAAGTATGTATATTGGCTTGTGCTCTTAGTATAAAAATAGAATACTTAGGGGAAATTGTGCCATATTAAACAAAATGATCCATGTTCTTGGGCATATTTATTTGCAAGCAACAAAGTAGAAGAAAATATTGGTTTTAATACTAATACTGCAGGACAAAGTAGAATATGCCTTTAATTTCTGTAGGCATAGCCTCACATATCTCTGTTACTTCCAGGGTAGCCTGACCTACACAGTGAGTGTCAGGCTAGTCAAGGCTACATAGTGAGACCCTGTCTCAAAGCAAAAGTAAAAGAGAAAAAAGAAAAGTGAGAATTCTCATAGTCATTGATTGAATATACTAACATAAATTGTCTTTCAGAAAACCTCAATTCTTTATCATATTGTATGATTTGAGGCATCAAAGTTTTTGTCCTTTTCTTGACTTATACTTTGATGCCCTTCCAAATTTTTTATTAGTAAATTTTGCTTGTTCACAAATTTGTAGTGTTTATTCTTGTTCTTTTCTTCTCTACCCAACTACTCCTGCTGTCCTCCCCCAAACATATGTGACAGCCTGTCAGAGTCCAGTTGAACCTATCAAATGTTCTTGAGGGAGGAGGGAGGAATGATGAAATATTAATAGAAAGATAGAAGGAGACAATTAGGAAGACAGAGACACAAGATAGCTTTGAAAGGGCCCTGGATCACTACCTGCCACTTGAGGTTTATTTCAAGGGATTTTTATGAAATGCCAAGGGATGATGCAAAAGACCTCCCCCTTTCAAGATCAAAGCACAATATACAGCCAAGTGTAGACCCTTCAAAACACACATGGCTAACCACAATCATGGCTAAATCATCACATTATGCAAACCTTCTGGGTAAAGCTAGCCCAGATTCTCTGACCCTGGGAAATGTCTCACTAGAGAGCCTCTGTGGGCCCCCACAGATTCCCCATTCTTAGTAATATAAAGGGTCTCTCAGACCCCTCAGATGAATTGTGACTGTCTTAAGTTGCCTTCTTCAACCAGAGAGTCTTGCCTGTCTTCAAAACATACTTTCTGCCAAGTGTGCTGTCTTAGTTTGACAACTAGCAAGTAGGACTTACCTGTAGATGTAACCAACTGTCTTATTAAATGAGAAACACAGAGCCAATACAGAGATTAAAACCAAGAGATCAGAGCAATAGCTAAGATCTAAAAACCTTACCCTCCACTGTCGCTGTACCTCTCTGAAAGAGATCTACTTCCTGTGTCTGTCTTTTTTTTTTTTATATAGAGTTTCTGTTCTGTCTTCTCATCGGTTGTAAACCCTCCTAGTCACTGCCCGTCTGTACAGACCTCCAGGTCTTCTATGGTTGGTATTGAGATTAAAGGCATGTGTCTCCAATGCTGGCTGTATCCTTGAACACACAGAGATCTACCTAGCTCTGCCTACCAAGTGCTGGGAAAGGCTTGTACCACCATCACCCAACTTTCTCTATGGCTTGCTAATAGCTCTGACCTCTGGGGAACTTTATTTATTAACATACAAATCACATTTCAGTACAAATAAAATATCACTATACTTACACATCTCTGACTACCAGTGTCTGGCAGCAGAAGGTACAGAGCCTAACTCCATGCAACTCTAAAGCAGCTATTCCATGAAGAGCTTGCAAATAGATGGAATAATTATAACAATACTCCTGCTCCTTGTGGCTGCTATACGTCCTAGTAAAGGAGTAGAGAATGATCAAGATGGCTTTTTAAAATGAGTCTAAGATGACTATAGCAGTTTTAGCTGCATCGAGCCTTTTTAAAATCAATAAACCCCTGATGCAACCACATCAAATAAATCAGTAAACTCCTGATTCAACAGCATTAAATCTAAGGACTCCTTAGCATCACCATAAACATTAACAGGTTACATCATAATTCTAGAATGAATATTGCTATATACAATTACAATTCTCACAAACATATATCTAAAAGCAAACTCATAACAGACCTATTTACATTTAAAAAATTTTAGCAAACCTATACAAAACAGTTTTATAAACAGTTCAATTTCTACATAAAACAGACCATGAATCAGCTCAGTTGATAGAGTCTATATGGGTAGGTGAAATCAAAACTGTCCCATTTCTGGTGTAGAAAGTTAAAAAAAAAAAAAAAAAAAAAAAGCCTGTTCTCATACCAGTGTTAATGTTCCACTAAAAGCTGGAGATCAGGGCCCGGTCTGCCAGCTGCCCTGAAATTTTGTATAGCTGTCCAAGTCATAAAGAATCTGAAGTGAAAAGCTTCAAATATAAAGAGTCCCACAACCAAAAATTGGTTGCAGTTCTTTTGCATGCAACAACCCAGTTCAAACACGAGTCTGTGAAACTTTGCTCTCAGCACAGAGGCATTTTAAAGCCAGTAGTCTTCCTCTAGGCAACCTGAACCTGAGTCACTACAGAGTCCTCTGGAAAGAGCTCTCCTTGCCATCAGCATGAACCATGAAGCCATCTCTTAACAGAGCCATTCATTTGTTCACCACCAATGAACAGAAGCTGTGTGGCTTTCGCTTCCAGCTCCAACCTATTTCAGCATTTTACAGTCCTAGTTCATCTGCTCCTTCTGTCTCCAGCCACCTGCCTAGAGACCCCTGTATGCTGAGGCTCAAAGGCTCTCAATTGCCTCAAGTCACAAGGGCTCAAGGTACTGCCCCTCTGTTACAAGCACCCCGGATCCTGGAGAAAAGCCAGCTACAGCCATTTGCGACTGCTGCACCCCAGCTCAGTTACCTGCTCTGCTGGTGCCCTTGCATCTTCTCTGTGCTGCCTTACAGAAGCCCGACTTTCAGCCTGGAACTTGACTTGGCCTCACTCAGAAGTTCCAATGCTGCTGCTGCTAAGAACTCAGTCCCTGAGCACCAAACCTCTGCTACACTCTCCACACCTGGGCACATAGCTCCTGGGCATCCTGTCAGCTAGCAGTCTCCCTAGGACCTGAAGCACTGTCTCTCCCATGGCCACTCTGCTCAGCTCCTCAAGGTTGCAGAGCACAGCCACCAACCATATTAGTCTCATTTTCACAAACATCCTGGCTGACTGTGATCTCCTCACTGAGGCTTCTTCATGGCAGGAAACTCACAGATCCCTGCTGCTAAAGCTGGCCCTCTTGGCACATGCTGCCTGTGACTCGATGACACCCCTCAGGTCTCAGCAATGCCAATACTGGGTCAGCCACAGCTCCTCCTGCTGCTGCTTGTGATGGGGGCTTCAGAAGCCACTGCTCATTCTCAGACTGCTAGGTCCACATGGTTGCCCGGTCCCAGATGCTACTTTCTGTGTCCAAGGTCAAGCATTGGGGAAAATCTGCTCTACCCTAAGTTTCTATTAAACCTTCACAATATCCCTATACCTAAAGCCTATATTTCTCAAAGCTAACTTGGGAGAGAGAGAGAGAGAGAGAGAGAGAGAGAGAGAGAGAGAGAGAGAGAGAGAATGATAGATAGGGAGATACTTGCTACAGCCTAACCTTAGTTCCCCTAGCTTTCAAGCTATCTACAAGTGAATGTACAAACAACTGTCTACCATTTCCCTGTTTTATATTTACAATTTTACTCCTGAGAAAAGAAATTCACCACATTCCAATTAATTATTGAGCATGCCCACTTAACCTGCGGTGTCCCTTCTCTTTGACCTTCTATTACTCAAGTTCCAAGTCTAGGTGCCATATGTGGGAACCTGTCAGAGTCCAGCTCCAACCTGTCAAATTGTTCTTGAGGGAAGAGAGAGGAATGAGGAAATATTAAAGAGAAAGATAGACAATAAGAAAGAAAGACACAGTTTAGCTTCAGGAGAGCCCTGGGTCAATATCTAGCTGTCTTGAGGTTTATTCCAAATGGGCTTTTTATAAAATGCCAAGGGGTGAGGCAAAAGACTTCCCCCTGTCAAGATCAAAGCACAAGGTACAGCCAAGTGTAGACCCTTCAAAACACCTAGTAACTACAACCATGGCCAAATTATCCCTGCTGGGTAAAGCAAGCCCAGATTCTCTTGACACTGGGAAAGGTCTCAATGGGGAGCCTCTGTGGGCTCCCACATACATCCCTATGAATCTCCTTCTGTAGACACATTTCTAAATGGTCTTAATAAATAAAACACTGAGCCAGAAATTTGGGCTAAACCCCGAGAGAAAGATCAGTAGAATAGAACAAACCATGAGTTAACCTCACCTCACCAACTCTGCAGCTTCCAAAGAGAGCTTCTTCCTGTTTACTCATGTTCATATGCCTTTTCTGTTTTGTTCTCTCATTGGCTCTCTTAGCCAAGCTACATCACTTCCTCTTCTTACACAGCTCTGTCACTTTCTGCCTGTCTGTACAGACCTCCAAATCTCTATGGTTGATACTGGGATTAAAGGCATGTGTCACCATGCTTCACTTTGTACCCTAGTGTGGCCTTGATCACACAGAGATCCTGCCTGCTACATGATAGGATTAAGGATATGTGCTATCACTGTCTGACTTCTTTGTTTACTTATAATGACTTGCTATTTCCTCTGATCTCCTGGCAAGCTTTATTAAACCACAAATAAAAGATCACCACATTTGAGCACAAATAAAATATCACCACACCCTTCCCTGATTTTTAGTTTTCATTTTCTTTGGCATCTCACAGTGGTTATCCACAGAATCCTGTGTTACCTTGAGTTTAGAACTAACCACGATATGAAACTAACCATAGAATATGAAAATCTGTCTGGAACTAGATGATAGTACACTCTTTCTAATTAACTAAAAATGTTAATGTAGTCTCAAATTATAGTTTTAGGATCCATCAGAGGATAACATAGTTTATGCATTATTGTTTGATTTAAATCTATTTCCCTTTATTACTTTACAACAAAATGAAGTGTATTGTTTTTGCCTTATCTTTTTCAAAGTAACTCCTGCAACTCAGCTGCTAAAAGTAGTTCTTAGATAACATCTCTAGTTTCTTGCAGGGAAAAAATTTCTATATTTTTAATAGAATGGTTCCACATATTTTTCAATTTTAAGTAGTTCATTTCATTTTATGATAGTGGTTACACACAGGGGTAAATTGTAAAATGTGTGAATGTGGTTATCAAAGAGAATAATTCAATGGGCTTTGAGGATCCTTAGTTGAAAAGTACCTGGCTCATCCAGAATAACTATATTATAGGTCAAAATAAGCTTGGTGTGATTAATTTAGATTTACTCAATGATTCTGTCCTGTGTTGTGTATTTTCTCCATGAAAAAACTGCACCAACTATACACTGCTTAAAAAAGTAAAAAAAAAAAAAACCAGATTCTGTGAAATCATGCTGAAAGATTATGAACAATTTGAAGTTTTATTTGTGGTGAGATTTCTCAATGAAAGTAATTTTCCCTTATGAAATAAATTTAGCACATATTTAACAGTTCTTTGCTCAATCATGTTGACTTGTAATAGTCAGTTTTGTTTGTTTGTTTGTTTGTTTGTTTGTTTGTTTCTTTTAGAGGTATTATAATTGTCTTTTTGTGGTTTCTTTTTGTCATGTTTTTAATAGAGGAGTATTAAATCACTTCTTCCCCTCTGTCTTTCTCCTTCCAATTCCATGCAGCTACCCTCCCTTGAACTACCCAGGCTCCCTACACTCAAGTTAATAACCCCTTTTATTTGATTATATTAGTTAATATATAGATATAATTTTATGCGTGAACACACATGCATATGACGTGCTAGTTCATTTTTGTTGTTTTTTTTTTGTGTATATGGTTTCAAATATGACTGTCTTGCAATGGACAAATAAATAAGAGAGGTCATCATTGATAGAGGCTAATTTTTTCTCCAGGAGTCAATAGTTGCCTGTAGTTATTTGATGTAAACCACAAAAATGTACCCTAGTATGTTAACATGTTCATTAGTATTTCTATGATTCCAGTCTTGTTTATATAGCCATTTCTAAGAGGGACAGTTTTACAGCAGACTTCTGGTAATTTCACTTCTTAAAATATCTCTGCCCACTCATCTGTGATGATCTCTGAGCAAAGTAACTGTGATTTAGGGGTATCCATTAAATCCGGGATCAATTGATGTCTGTACTATAATAATTGTAGTTTTCTATGATAGTCTCTGCTGTGAAGAGAAGCTCCTTTGATGAACCATGATAACAGTGGTAGTTACTCTTATCTGTGGATATAGTAGGATTATAATATAATGAGAAATTAGGCAGGTCTTTATATTTTCCTAATTTCTGTGGTTATTCCATGTTCTATATGCGCCTGAGGATTTGTAGTTAGAACCTGCTTATGAGAGAAAATATGTATCATTTGTCTTTCTGGGTCTCTGTTACCTCACTCAATATAAAGACCGGTTGGAATATAAGTCATCATACTGAAGGCTATAGTTGACAAAACCATAGCTCACTTTATCCTAAGTAGAGAAAAATTCAAAGCAATTATGTTAACATCAAGAAAGAGATAGGGCTGATAATTATATCTATTCATTTCTGATACCACTAGCTGGAGCAATAAGGTAAGAGAAGGGATTAAATGTATATAATTAGGAACAGAAGTTAAATTATTGCTATTTGATATGATATTCTACATGAAAGATTCTCAAAATTCTATAAGAAATATTGTAGAAATAATTCTCAATTTCAGAAAACGGCCAGGGAATAAAATTAAATAATAAATATAAGTAGTATTTTTATATACCAGTAACAAATACACTGAAAAATAGAGAATGAATACACTCCCATTTACAATAGCATAAAAGACAATAAAATATCTCGAAATAAACCAAATGAAGGAAGTGAAAATTCTCTAATATGAAATCTTTAAATAATGTAAGAAATCAAAAAAGTACTACAAGTGGGAAAAAAATCCCATGTTCATAGATCAGTAAAATTAATATTGTGAAAATTACTATCCAACCAAAACCAATTTACAGTTGTACTGCACTCCTCACATGTGGAAGAATGAAATTAGATCCATATCTATCATTATGCATATACATTAGATTAAAGTAGAACAAAGACATAAATTTGAAACCTGAGACACTGAATCTGCTGTAAGAAAGTATAAACAGTACCTTATAAGTTATAGTTGTAGGAAAGGGCTTTCTGAAATAGACTTCACTGGCCTAGAAACTGAGGTCAGCAACTGAGAACCATGATCTCATAAAACTTAGAAGGTTATGCACAGTTAAAGAAATAATCAAGTGAAGAGGAAGCCCACAATATAGGACAGAACCTTTGGCAGCTATACATCTGACATAGGACTAATTAATATCCAGAATTTACAAAAAGCTCAAAAAAGTCCAGGAATCAAATGCCCTAATTAAAAATGGACTAGGTATCTAAACAGAGAATTCTTGATATAAGAAATAAAAATGACTTAAAAATAACTCAGAAAGTTTCATCATCTTTAGCAATTAAGAAAATGCAAATTACAATAGCTTTGAAATTTCAGCTCAGGCATAAAGGCCAAGATGAACCAAACAATGGAGAGCAGACCTTGACAAGGTTGTGAAAAGAGAAACTCTCCTTTACTGTTGGTGGAAATGCAAAATTGGTGCAGTCACATTTGAAATCAGTATGGGGGATCCTCCAAAGCCCAAAAGTCAGCCTGCCATATACTATGGGCTCTCTTTCTGTATGCTGTGAATATGTGTTGCTCCCATTGGTTAATAAATAAAGCTGCATTGGCCTATGGCAGGGCAGAATGGAGCCAGGCAGGGAAACCAAGAGAGATAGAGAGAGGAGGAAGGCAGAGTTGAGGCAGATGCTGAGAGCCACCACCAGGAGAAGCAAGATGTAAGAGAACAGATAATGCCATAAATCCACTTGGCGAAATAGAGATTAATAAAAATGGTTTTAATTAAGTTATAAGAGCTAGTTAACAATGAGCTTGAGTCATAAGCAATTTGCAATTAATATAAGCCTCCATGTGTTTACTTGGCACCAAGCAGCTGCAAGAACAGGTGGGACACAGGAAAACCTCCAGCTACAGACATATGACCCAGCTCTACACTTCTTGATGTATACAATAATGACTTCAAATCCCACTTGGCAGATACATGTTCCACAAAATTAATTGCTGCTCTATTCACAACAGCCAGAAAATGGAAACATCCTGAAAGCTCTTTACTAGATGAGTGGATAATGAAAAGGAGGTACATATACACTATGAAAAACTTTTCAGCCGTAAAGTGAAATTTTTAAGTAAATGGACAAATCTAAAAAAGATTATATTGAGTGAGTGTGGAAAGATGTGAGAAGGGAATTGAAAAATGTTGATGATATGAAATGAGACATTTATCTATTGAAAGCAAGGAACATATATATATATAAACTGTGTAACTGTGAAATACATACAAATGGTTTACTTACCTCTCTTCATAACTGGTAGTATCTTGAGATAACTGTATAAGAGGTTTTCACAAACTATGACCAGTGTATTTTTATCCATGAATATAGTTCTAGACTCTTCCATACTTGTGTTACTCACTTACAACATTGAAGGTGTTGTGCATCTGTTAGTTGTTATAAAGAAGAGCTCCTTGATTCAGTAGCTGATTATTTGTGCATCGTAATTCAAGTTTTTATATATAAAATAATACTAGGATATTGTTAGGTTACATTCAATAGGAGAATTCAGAAACAAAGCTAATGGAAATGGTCTTGAATGCATAGCTCCCCTTTAAAAGTTAAGCCAACAACTTTCCTTTGGGCCATGGATTGTATCCTGGTTATCCTTTGCTTTACATTTTCTACCCACTTATGAGTGAGTACATGTTTGTCTTTCAGGGTCTGGGTTATCTCACACATGATGTTTTTTTCTAGTTCTATCCATTGGCCTGCAAATTTCATGATGTCATTGTTTTTTACTACTCGGTAATACACCATTGTGTGAATACACCATGTTTTCTTTATCCATTCTTCAGTTGAGGGCATCTAGATTGTTTCCAGATTCTGGTTATTACGAACAATGCTTCTGTGAATATAGTTGTGCAAGTGTCCTTGTGATATGATTAAGCATCCTTTAGGTATATGCCCAAGAGTGGTATCACTGGGTCTTGAGGTAGATTAATTCCCAATTTTCTGAGAAACCACCATACTGATTTTCAAAATGGATGTACAAGTTTTCACTCCCACCAGAAATGGAGGAGGACCCTAAGAGGGACTCATGGATTGACCTGGCAAGGGAAAAAAAGATGAGATCTCCTGGGTAAACTGAGGGAAGTAGGGGTAGATGAGAGGGGATGGAGGATGAGAATGTGAGGGATAGGATGGTTGAGTTATGGGAGGGACAGAGAGGGAGAGCAATGAAAGAGACACCTTGATAGAGGGGGCCATTATGGGGTTAGGCAGAAACCTGCTGCCAGGGGAACTTTCAGGAATTCACAAAAATGACCCCAGCTAAAAGTCCTAGAAATAGTGGAGAGGGTGCCTGAACTGGCCTTCTCCTGTAATTATATTAGTGACTACATGAATTATCATCATAGAACCTTCATTCAGTAACCAGTGGTAGCAGATGCAGAGACCCACAGCCAAGTACTCTTTGCATCTCCTGACTTTGCCTTCCTCTTCCCAGAATTTTACTTGTCTGTTTATCCCATCTATACTTCCTGCCTGGTTACTGGCCAATTTATTAAAATTTAATAAAAAACATTTTATTAAACTAGTGTACAAATGCATAATCCCACAGCAGATTCCCTATGGTGGGATGCTTCACTCAGGCTTGATGCAGGGGAAAGGAGCTTTGTAGATTGGAGTTTGTTGGACTTGTCCAGGCAGAAGCCACATATTCACAGTGTACAGACAGATCATCCCACAGTACTTCCCCTTTTCTGTCTAAATCTTCTGTCAAAAAGGAAGATTTTAACATTAACTTAGTAAAATTTTAAATGACAAAAATAGTTATCAAGCAAGAATTACAGTTACAATATCTAGTCTATTTGTATTTGGCAAAATTAAAGAAAATAGCCTGTTCTGTATCCTGTATTTGTGAGTCTAAGGTTTTATATCTAATTTACCATTACTCATAACCAAGAAAAATTATAACTATCTAGTCTTCAACTCCATCAAAGACTCCAGAAGGATAAAATATTACCTGGGTAAACAAGAAGTACATTGCTAGAAAGTTTCAAAATTCTAGAAATGACAGAGACATCTGGCTGCCTGGACAGTCATCCAAACTTCCTCTGTAATGTTGGGGCATCTATCTTCAGCCTATAGGCCTAGAGTCTCTGGCATACTTTTTAGCGAAGCAGCAAATTTGAAGAACTGTTTTGCCTATTGGCAAAGTTCATCAGTTGTTTTTGTCTGTGTCCTGCAGAATATCTAGCAGTTTCCTCTGTGAAGCAGGAACCATCTTGCCTTGTTTTGGCAAAGTTCAGTGGTCACCTTCCTAAGGGTCCTATATGTCCAGTTTATCAAGACGTCTGGACAAGAGCAGTTTCTTGCCCAGATGGTCAGCCTTTTCCTCATAGTAAGCAAGATCCATAATGAATTTCTTTGATGTCCATCATCTTCTTTGAAGTAATTGGTGCTACCAGGGGCAGACATGTCTCACTGTCCAGAAAAGTCTGTTATTCTTAATATATTTTGTATGCCATATTCTGTAGGTCTTTGAAGTGTTTGAAGATTATCTTTCTATCTGAAATGTATCTCTGCATATCTAGAAAACCTAACTAGGATGACTATAAGTTTGACTATTACAGCTGACTATTAATTTGTATTGCTTAACTATATATTTCATTTTTAAATGAGTGGTATAAATATAATATCTTGAACTAGAGTAGAAATATGCATATAGTATAACAAAATTGACCTTAAAATTGTATCAAAAAGCTAAAATCCATATCAATGTAAAGTATTTTGAGATTAACATTTTTTAGATCAAAGTAGATTTAATAATCTATCTTTTATTAATCATTTATATATATTATATCCCTTTTTTCTTAAGAGATTGACTATGACCATTAATCATTTATTATCAACCCTCTTTAAATGAAAACAAGCATTTATAAACAATATTTTGGGAATTTGGACATAATTTTCTATACTACTTCCTGTTGACTAGGAGCTTTACTAATCTTATGGAGAACCTGAGAAAATTTAGAATTATGGCTAAATCTTGACTATAGTAGTCTGTGAGGTTGCATAGTCTCATCCAGTTGCCTTGAAGCTGTTTTGGATATTGGATCATCTGGGACATTATTCTCATCAGAGAGACCTCTTAGGGGGTCTTGATCAATCAACCCATATTAACCTGGAAGCAATCTATAGGTTCACATCATCTGTGGAAACAAAACTAGAACCTCTTTTTCAAAACAACATATCCATAGACCCAAACTTTGAAGTTAAAATACCTTTAAAATGTATATGTTGGTTTAACTTAGCAGTCCCCACAATCAAATGTCTCTGTGCAGTTAAAAATCCCAAAGACAACACAATAACATGCATTATCTAGACACTCTGTGCATTTTCCATCTTTACATGGCATATATATATATATATATATATATATATATATATATATATATATATATAATTACTCTTCCTTTTTAAAGACTTTCTTTATCCCCCCCCAAGTCTACATGTATTCTTAAACACATGATAACCCATTTCAAGGTATTTTCCCATCTGAATCTGTTTTATTGTGTATTTTATTGTCTGGACATCTTGATAAACTGGACATGTAGGACTCATAGGAAGGTGACCACTGAACTTTGCCAAAACAAGACAAGATGGTTCCTGCTTCACAGAAGAAACTGCCAGATATTCTGCATCATTTTCTGACCAGGAGAATTTTTGAGCTGTTAAACTCAAGGCCAGGATGAAAGCCCAGCTTTGGTTGCTGGCTCCACTGTGCTCAGGCTTTCTAACATGCTGCAGGTACCAAGGAGACACACTTACCTCCCCAATTCTGGGATGCAGTATTAAATATCATGGAGCTGTGTTTTTTAGCCTGTGACTGTGTTCTCAATCCAAAAATTAATGGCTAGGAGAATCTATTTTGTACCTCAGACTGCAGAAGCCCACTACACCATTTAGCTCTGGCAGCTGGTGGCTAGAGGCCAGCTCCATATAGTAGGCAGCTGTCACGAGATGCATCTCTGTGCTATTGATGGCATGAGACTATGAGACTAGGAAGCCCAGTTTTGTTCCATTTCTGTGCATTTGGAATCTTTTAGAATTTTTTTCAGGTCTATATGGATCACTGACTGATAATGGGTGCCAAATGTAGCCTTCCAGTTTTATCTGTGCTTTCCCAGTCCACAGTCCCTCAGTCATTTAAAAAATAATCACTCAGAGGCTTTATATTAATTACAAACTGTTTAGTCTATGGCCCAGGCTTATTGCTAGCTAACTATTACATCTTAAATGAACCCATTTCTATTCATCTATATTTTGTCACGTGGCTATGGTGTTACTGGTCTGCTGGCATCTTGTTCCTTGGCCAGCGACTTGGTGTCTGCCCTGACTCTGCCCTCTTCTCCCTGTATCGCTCTTGGATATCCTGCCTACCCTAGGCCAAAACAGCTTCTTTATTAACCAATATTAGCAACACATATTCACATAGTACAGAAAGACTGTCTCACAGCACTTCCCTGTTTCTGGATCAGGCAGAACAGAAACTTCTGCCTAAAGAGCTTGGTCCTGCCTCAACTTGACATGCAATGCTTTGTTGACTCCCATGGGAGGCCTTACCCTTTCTGAGGAGTGGAAGGTGTAGAAAGGAAGTGAGGGAAGGAAATGGAAGGAGGGGAAACTGTTGTTGGTACATAAAATACATTTAAAAATTTAGTAAAAATATTGTATCAATAGCTTATTTGAGATATTTTCTTTTTTTTTGGTTTTTTGAGACAGGGTTTCTCTGTGTAGCTTTGCGCCTTTCCTGGAACTCACTTGGTAGACCAGGCTGGCCTTGAACTCACAGAGATCCACCTGGCTCTGCCTCCCGAGTGCTGGGACTAAAGGCGTGCGCCACCACCGCCCGGCTGAGATATTTTCTTTTACCAACGATATTTTAACAAAGTCTTGTGGGCCACGGAAGCAAAATTTAATTAGCTTACTTTAAATAAAATAAAAAGTGTTAAGAACAAGCAACATATTCTTCCATCATATTTGGCAATAGCTCTTATACCTCATATTAGTAGTCATTCTGTTAGTCATTAAAATCTGCTCAGCTCATTCATGTTGCTAAGACTTTTATCAAAACCAACCATCTCATTCCCAGAACAGTCCTGTTCTTGTAACAATTCTCCTTACTGCTGAGTTGGCTGCTACCTGTTTTTTACATGTCTGGGAATCACAAGGAAGTGAGAAATAACTATTCCAGTGTTGGTATTCCTGTTCCCTTAAGTTACAAAAGCCTCAGAGCAGTGATGGCAGACTCAGAGGTGGTTAATTCTAAGCACTGAGAACCTGATATGTGGCTCAGGCTTCAAAGAGAGACTCAAGGAACTGTATTTGATTGTCAGTAGCCTATCATACCACCATAGTTGAACTTGTGTTCCTCAGTAGCACTCAGCAATGCATAGAGTTGAAGCAGTATCTCATGTGTGGGAATATTGGGCTTCGCACCAGATAGCATGATAACTTGAAGACTGTGACATTGGTTTCCCAGTCCTTTGAGAACCCAGGGCCTGCAATCTTTCTTCCTTGGTGTCTTAACTAGGGTTTCTATTGATGTGAGGAGATACCATAACCATGGAAACTTTTAAAAAGGAAAACATTTAATTGCTTGCAGTTCAGAGTATTATAGTATTTATACAGATGCAGGAAGCGTGGCCATGTGCATTTAAACATGGTGCTGAGGAAGGAGCTTAGGGTTCTTACATCCTGACTCAAAGACAACACATGGTGTTCTGATTCACTAGGCATAGCTTGAGTATATATGAGACCTCAAAGCCTGCCTTCTCAGGGACACACTTCCACCAACAAGGCCACACCTATTCCTACAAGGTCACACCTCCTAATAATGCCACGCCCTTTGGAGGCCATTTACTTTCAAACCCCACACTTGGTTTGTCACAATCTTACTACTCCTTCAGTACTGGCTTTCTGATTTCCCTCCATTCTCATTCACTACTGTCCTTTCCACTTTTTTCTCATACTGTTCCCTGTTGATTCTTCTGTTGATTTCTTTCTGGGACCCATCATCCATTCTGTCATCAATACCATTTTTACTACTTCTCTGACACTGAGATAGGGGCTGCTACTACCACCTCTACTGATATTATCAGCTCAGATCACTCTACTTCCTAGAAAAGTAACTGACAGTAAAACAAAACAAAGCATAAGAGAAGAGGAGGTGGAACACTCAATAGATGCCGTAATAAGTTGTAGTAGTAGATGGCAGAAAAGAGAGTACCATCCAGTTTAATTCAAAGGGTGAACTAAGCATCTAGTACTCCAGCTGAGGGGAAAATGACAAAGGTGTGGCATACACACTGAGGACTATACTGAATACCAATCCTATCGCATCCTCAAGAGCAGCCAGTAGTGTTTCATCTCTGTTCCCTGGTCCTAGAGAAGTTGACTCATTCCTCTGCCTTCTGTTAGTTATTGTACTGCAATATTTGTTCAAGATGTTTGGCAACACAAATGCACACACACACACACACACACACACACACACACACACACACACACACACACACACACACACACACACACACACACACACACACACTTTACATTGCATCTAATCCAAGGATCAAAGATTAGACAGACTCACCTGTGCTTAATGTGATAGGAGTAGCTATTTTTGCAAGCTTGGTCTCTTAAAACCAGATTCTGTCATTGCTATACTAATAATAAATACCCTTATCGTCGAAGAATAATCATTTATCAAAGCTACTGCTCTCCATATGATGTAGCCTTTGCCGAACACTGTTATCATTAACACTTGATTCTGCCGAACAGAATTTCCAGTAATACCAGCATTAAAACATGGACAAACTACTGAATCTGCATAAGAGATACTATATAAAGTGATAATTTTTAAGATGAAATAATCCTAATTCTTATAGAATTCATATATATATATATATATATATATATATATATATATATATATAGTTTTTCAAGACAGGGTTTCTCTGTGTAGCTTTGCGCCTTTCCTGGAACTCACTTGGTAGCCCAGGCTGGCCTCAAACTCACAGAGACCTGCCTGGCTCTGCCTCCCGAGTGCTGGGATTAAAGGTGTGTGCCACCACCGCCAGGCTAGAATTCCTATATTTTTATGAAAAGCTATAGAACACTGTCAAATAAGACAATGGAGTAAAACTAACATGACCAGAATATTTAAGGGAAAACACTAGAAACTTTAAACTCAGAAAAAAAAATAGCCTAGAAGTTGAATAACATTATTCGTGTAATATATATAATATAATATAATATAATATAATATAATATAATATAATATAATATAATATAATATACAATATGAATTGTACATGCAATATATGTGTATAAAATAGATAATAGATAATAAACAAGTATTTAAGGTTTCAAGCAATTGCATAATATATATATATATGTATTTAAACTATATTTAAAGAATCTTATATCACACAAATGAGATAGTAATTAAGAAGCACATTTTATTTTTTGTTTCTTAAAGAATTATCAAAACATTTCATTTATAATCTATATTTGAATACAACAGCATGTCAATGTTCCCAGAAATTTTATTAAGCCCCAACAAATTACATTCTTACTCCCCTGATTAAAATATTGCTTGACTGTCAGGCTATATATATTAGACACTTCAAATGTCTCAGTATTAAGACCCAACATCATCACTCTGTGCTTTGTCATTGTGTTAGACAGGAGCCAAGTAGGCAGCATATTTTTTGTGTTTACTGTTAATTTTTAGAAGTGTCATTTAAATGAGTGCAAACAAAAATAAATTGAGTCAAACCTCAAAGTTTAAATCTGTTTTGGAATAGCAATATTTTGGCTTAAACAACACATCACCATAAATACAATCTACAAAGATATGTGCATTGCATCTAGACCTTTTCATCTTCCATTGTTACTATAAAAACAAAGGAAAGCCTTCAACCAGATTTCCCATTGTAAGTTCTCTTCTCATTTATGGGTGTATTTTAAATAACATTAGGTTTTAATTATCTTTTTAAAAAATAGAACAAACTATAAACCTGGGACATGATACAGCAACAGAGATTTTAGTTGAGGTGGATCTTATTTAGTGTACTTTACTGCCTCCATAGCAGATGATTCAGTACTTCATTGAGGAGAATGTGTCAATATTGATAACTCCTCAGGTGCTTCAGTAGCTTTGGAGATCAAAGATTCTTTGGTTACTTTTGAAAATGAAATCAGCGTAAATTTGCGGACTTTCCAGCACTTATGACCAAAGGGTTAATGTGTAGCAATGGTTAGTTAGCTCACTTTTCATGAATTTTGTTAACAAAGTTATGTCATTTTGAAACAAATACTGGTCAAAGATAAATATGTGAGCTACAGCCTGAATATTCTGAATGTTTGTTGCAGTTACGTTTACAATGTCAGTTATTATATTGTTAGGTAAAATCACCAAATATTATCTCAATAATTATATAACTTTAACTTTAAGCTTGGTATTACTCAAACAAAGCAGGCAGCTTTCAATAAAGCAGCAAATCCAGACTGAGCCAAATTCCCATAAATTCATAATTGCATGATTTCTTAAGATTTTTAGCAAAAATTCAGGTTTGCACTATAAAGTCAGAATTTGCTTTTTACCTACATGGTGCTATCTTGTTTATAATATTTTTACTTCATTTGAAAAAAAGAAGAGACAAGAGAAAAAATCCAAAAAATTTGGGAGGTGAAGGAATGTACAGAAAACAAAATTGTCTTTTTAAATAAAATATATAATATAATACATCCAAAATGATAAGCTATAAATAGAGAAGTGTAATAGCATTATTGTCTGCCCACATATAAGATAACAAACAAGAGAAAGAAAAATAATTTTAATGGGTAAGTTTTGTTTAACTTCACTTGCTTTGAGATAATTGATTTCTTCCCAAAGCAGTCAATGTTCACAATTGGTAATAATTAGAAACAAATATATAGAAAAACGTCATAAAGGAATTCTATTTGTCATTACCCTGCCAGTGTTTCTTCTTGTAAAGTTATTTCTTTCTATTTTTTGTCTTTCATTTCTGTTACTTTGAGTTGAAAACATGTGTAACACTTCCTCACTTCCTGCACATAAACAATAAGGCCAAAGGAAAGAACCTGTTTTACTCATCAATCTACTTCCCAAAATAAAATAATATTCTCAAAATTATATGCTTCCCTGGGGAAGCACGAAGATAATGTAAAATCGAATAAACAATAGCACAGTGAAAAATAGAAACACCTCACCAGATGAGCAAGCAACATAAGCTGAAATTCAAGCCCAAAGTTTAAAAATTCAGAATAGAGCACTCCCAGAAACCATGCTATATATATGCAAATGCCCTTCTTCACATAGGGAGATCAGCAGTGACTTGTTATCAGCAGGGCTTATGCTTCAATTATTTTACAAAGAGACTATTGTTTTCTTTTTATTTTCCATGATCTCTTTTACTTTGTAAGAAGAAATGAGATTGTTCAAGAAAATTTCAGAATTATGACAAGCATTTTAGAAACAGAATGTATGTTTCTGTATGTCTATTCAATAAGTTAAGTCCAGGAAGCCCTGTCTCATATTCTGGGAAAAGTCTAATTCTAACTAACTTTACTGATGTTTATTTGTACTTCCTGAAGTTTTTAATTTGTAAATAGTTAACTAGAATAAAAAGAAACCAACATATAGTGAAATACATGTAACAGGGTATGGTCAACACCTATCTAAGCATTTGTCTTTATGCCTTATTAGGTTGCTATTATGATGATCATAATATTTAATTTAAAATATTTGAATATTTTATACACGTATTCAAAGAAATATTATTATATTCACTTTGCACTTCTCTAGTCCAAGTCCTCTCGAGTGTTTTCCAACATATCCACCTCCAACCTTCATGTCTTCTTAAAAAAACAACTCACTAAGATTAATTAGCAGTACTTTTGTACATGGATGTGAAGTGATTTACTTCAGTGTGAGCAACCTATTATGGGCCACCCCTATCAAAAACAAAATGACTCTCCCTCCCTGAGTAGCTATCAAGTGCCATTATCTCCTCATGAATATATTCAGTTGAAGGAATTAAAGCCCAAAGTTTATTCAACTAAATCACAAAACACACACCAGGCACAGAAAACATAATATTAAATATCCCATAGAATTCCTTCTCTATTGATAGTGTTGGCTCAAATTCATTAAACATTACTAAAAAACAAGACGAATACATAGCATGGGTACATTAAAGAACTTCAAAAGATGAAACTTATTTTAATGTGCTTGCTGGTGGACTTTACATAGTTTAGTTGTCCAGGAAACATCTAGTTACACTGATCTCTTTGCTATTCTTTCTATCTTTAAGGAAGTGATTTATGGGATACTTATTTACAAAATCTATCTAAGAATTATAGAATGGGAAATGATACACATTAACTTAATGATTTCCAAGTTCATCAGTAAGGCAGATAGCATGCATATTACCAATACTTTTTTTTTTGCATCAGAATTCTTATGAAAGAATAAGATGTCTTTGATTTGATAAATCTCTTTTGTTGAGTTTAGGTTGGTTATCACCATTAACACTGTAAAATAATTAATAGCTGACTTTAAGAGAAAGGAAATATAAAATAGAATAGATACATGGTAGGAACAATTTAATTTTACTTTACTGTGTTTTACAAATGACTTTTAAAATAACCACTTATTAGTAGAATATTAAAAGTCAGCTAAAAGCGTTGTTATAAATAATGAAGCAATGCCATGAAGGTAGTAAGAAATTGTACACAATGAGCCATAAATAGCCAAGCACACAGAGGCCTAAGTTAGTAAATGCAAGAGAAATGATGTCATCAGAAAACATTTGACTGATGTGTGGTATGACTCATTATTAATTGCTTAGTAATCTGAAACTGTAGAAAAAGATACATACATGAGGAGTGGAGAAACAGGTCAAATGTCTCTGTTTATCAAGAAAAGAAGGAACCTAGAGGGCAAAGTCTCTGGGGGATAATATTCATTGTACTATGAAATTCACACCCTCAAAAGTGTCAATGACTATAAATGTGTGATATGGGCCCCAGAAATTCATAAATTAAAAGCACTTGTTACTTGTGATAACCTGCTAATCTGACAATTTCTTTTGTTATTTTCTTTATTTGAGATAATCACTTTTGTTATATTTTGACTATCAAACACATCCTGGGGCAGGTCTCATGCTCCAAGTAGTTGACCAGATTAGCCAACACAAAACAGACTACATTTAGTGTGTGTGTGTGTGTGTGTGTGTGTGTGTGTGTGTGTGTGCGTGTGTGTTGTTGTTGTTGTTGTTGTTTATGGTTTTGTAGTTTGGTCTTTTTTTTTGTTTTCTTGGTTTTCGGGTTTTTTTTTTTTTTTTTTTTTTTTTCAGTTTTTGAGACCAAACTTGAATCTGGGCTGATAGAGAGGTTGGGAGGAGTCAGCAGTAGATGACTGGGTAGAAAGAGTACAACTAAGATATATCATATAACAATTAAAACATAAAAATGTAACAAAGAATCACAATTTTTCGAGTTACATTCTTTTTTAAATTTTATTTATTTATCTATTTTTAATTATCTTTTTATTCATTTTACATACCAACCACCCCCACCCTTTATCCCCTCCTCCAAAAGGGTAAGTTCTCCCATGGGTGGACAGCTAAGCCTGGTAGATTCAGTTGAGGCAGGGATATCTTCGTAGAGGGAGACATTATGGGGTAAGAGAGAAACCTGGTGCTAGGGAAATTCCCAGGAATCCACAAGGACGGCAGATTAGACCACTAGTAATAGTGGTAAGGTTGCCTGAACTGGCCTGCCCTGGTGATCAGATTGGTGAATACCCTAACTGCCACCATAGAGCCTTCTTCCAGAAACTGATGGAAGCAGATACAGAGATCCACAACCAAACACCAGGTCAAACTCTTCGGAGTCCAGTTGAAAAGAAGGAAGAGGGATTATATGAGCAAGTTCATGAAGGGGAAATCTACAGAGACAACTGAACCAACAGGAATTCACAAACATTAGACCAACAGCTATGGAACCTGCATGGGACTGGACTAGACCCTCTGCATACAGAAGAGAGAAGTGTAGCTGGGTCTGTTTGAGGGGCCATTGGCAGTGTGATCAGGATCTAACCCCAGTGCATGAGCCAGCTTTCTGGATGTCATTACCTATGGTCAGACACTTTGGTTATTCTTGATGCAGCAGGGAGGGGCTGAGTCCTGCCTCAACTGAATGTACCAGACTTGGCAATGAAAGAGAATTTCTTTCTTGAGAACAGTATTTACATAATTCCTACTCTTTCTTATTTCCTCCAATTAACCAGATGCTACCTTATCAATCTAGGACATCTTCAATAAATATTTTTATACACCCCTACATCAAATATTTATATAAATACAGTCTGCTGAGTCAATTTAGTGTTGCTCACATGTTTATGAGTTTGGAGATGATCATTTGGGATTAAATAATCTATCAGTCAATTTATTTTTTGTCTGAGTGGGAAGGAGGATGAATTTAGAAGAGATGCCTGAATGTTAATGGCATCAGTATCACAACTGTATTAAAAACACAATGATAATCATTGCTACTTTATTCCTACATACAACTAACATTAGGTATGTTCACTGCATTAATTACTTTTCTCTTAGGCAATCATGGTTTAAAACTGACTACTTTCTGACAAATTTTCCTAGAAGTTGGTTGTATAGTTACTTCATTGAATAATCTCATCTGGAGGGAGGGACTGGCTCATTAGACTTAGGAAGCAAGTGAAACATTAAAAAGCAGAAACATTAATAAGACTTCTTCCCAAGGTTATGAAAGTACTAACATTGCCAGGGAGGGGGAATCAGATTTCTTCACCTATATGAAAGTTGGGCAAGGAGCTCAAGGGTTATGGTTTTCTAAGTACCTCCTACTGTGTGAGGGCTTTTCAATTATGTGCTGCCTTTGAGTCACTCCTGCTCCTGTACTCATATATGTAACCCTCTCCCATTATCCTGTAAGCAGATCCAGTGAACTCAAAGTTCACTAAACTAGGCCTAAGTGTAATTGTTTCTGTTACAGTGACCTATCTTGGGTGGGTACATAGATTTGCTTTTAATATCTCAAGAAAAGTCACTCAACTAAGTAATAATAATTATGTTATTATAGTTCTATAATAATAATAGAATAATATTCTATAGTTCGTGTCCTATAATGTTCTATAGTCCGTGTCCACTATGATTCACTACCTGTGAAGGGAATATGGTGGAATGCTCATTTGGGTTATATATTTAATTATTAACAAAGAATTTTTTAATGTACTTCCTCACAATAGGCCATTATTACTAAGCTTCATAAAATATTTAAAATACAATGGATGTTCTCAGAAATGATAGTTCTTATGCAGACAACACATGATGATGTGATTACATGCCTGTGTGTGGGTAAATGCACATACTTGTAGCAGTGATGGTAGGAGGCAATCACCTGATGGATCCCCTGGAAATGGAGATTCAAGTAGGTAAGAACCGCTAGAGGTGGGCACTGGGAACCAAATGCAAATACTCTGCCATAGTGCTCCCTGCTGTTGAGCCATGAGCCGATTTTCCACCTCCTGACATATGTTTATATAAACTGTATTTTTATTTATACAAAATGTATTCATACTTTTTCCTATAGTACATTTGATCATGATTCCCCCCTGCCAATTCCTTTAAGATCTTCCCTTCCTGCTTGATCACTCTACTTCATGTTTTCTCTCTCAAAACAAAAATAAAAAAACAAGCAAAAAGTAAGAAAAATTTGAAAACAAAGCAAGACAAAAAGCCAACACAAAAAACAAATAAACAAAATCCACAGAGTTTGTTTTGTGTTGGTCAACTACTTCTGGCATAAGCCCTGTCCTGGAGTCTGTGTGATATACCCAATTTTTAAAAGTTGACAGAAAAAGCCACATGATAGGAAAATGAATCTTATTGTATTCAGATTTTATTTTGCTCAAACACATTATTATACTAATAAGCTGACTATTCTTTTTTTTTAGCTTTTTGTTTGTTTAGTTTTTTGTTTGTTTCTTTGCTTGTTTTTCAAGACAGGGTTTCTCTGTGTAGCCCTGGTTGTCCTGGAACTCACCCTTTAGGCCAGGCTGGCCTTGAATTCAAAGAGCTCTACCTGTCTCTGCCTCCAGAGACCTGGTATTAAAGGTGTGTGGAATCACCTTCTAGCCCATTTCTAGTATCTATGGATTTACCTACTTATATTGCTGTGGTAGTCATAGTGTATCTCACATATTTATATGTACTTAGCAGATTTTCTAAAATACTTATTACAAAGACATCACATATCATTAGAGTGTATATCACTAAATTCAGAATGGTTTTCTTGGGTAACCACAGTATCATCTAATCAGAATGTTTTTGAAATTGATATAGTAATATATAATTCACTAATCACTAATCAAAACATAAGGAATTATACTAATACAGTTTTTTTTTTCTTAATGGCAGCCTAGCAGTACTATGTTAAGATTTCACTGTTGAAAGCTGACTTCTCCTAATGTATTTATAGCATGTTCTCATAGACATATATGCTTTTTACTGGTCAAATAAAATATCTAGTAGGTATATTTAAAATATACAAAAGTGATTCATGCACTCTCAAAGGCACAGACACACGTAGTGTATGTGTGGAAGTCAAAAGAAATATTCTGTGCCTCACCTCTTTATTTCCTCTGTGGAATGTAGCTGACTTACTCAGAATATCAGGTCTGCCTGCTTTGCAAGCATTTTTACCCACTGAAGCCATCTCACTGCCCTCTGATTCTTAATAAAATGACACTTATAGTTATTTATAATCTATTAACACTGGATAAAGTTAGTACATTCCTATACCTGTTATAAATATGTGCTGTGGGATTTAACACACTGAATTTCACACATTGAGCACTTTGAATTTGACATTAATATTTCCTTTTAGTGACAAGTAGTTCACACTTGATATAATAGAAAACAAAACAATGTGTCAAAATCATAAAATCTGTAACTTCATCCTTTGGTTGTCAACTCAGTTTCACCTTGTAACCCAGTAACCTTACCAGTGGCCTGTTGGATCCTCCATTGTCTCATATTAAATCCACAACTACATCTAAGAAACACTGAAAGATGAGCCATCATTTAGTTTTCTGAATTTTAAATATCATTGTGGATCTTGTTCTTATGGTGATAAAATTGTATTTTGTAATTCCATAATGTTTTGTTATTCTTTAGCATTTATGCATGCAATTTAATCAGAAGAAATATGCCCACACAACTCAATTTTATACAGAAAGTCTTTTCTCTTTTCTAATACTCTAATCTCTGTTTGCATTTAGTACATTCTTAGCAAAGCCTGGGGTAGAATAAGTCCTAATCCCAGTTAATACCACATTTTACCAGCCCCCTGCAGTTTCTGCCAAAACTGAAATATAATCCATCTGTCAGCTGTGCATTAGTAAGAGTCCTCAGGGAATTGGATCTATAGTAATTTTTGCATGATTCCTACTGATCCACAGAGATTTTGTAATGTCTTAGTACTTGTACCAGGTGCACTAGAATTTGTATTATGGCTTAGATAAGTGATACACTTACACACTTGTTGCCTTACATCAGGCATGAAGATTTTAATATATGAGAGGTCTCTTTTTGAATATTAAACTTCCTCTGATTCAAAACTTTGCTTTATTTGGCATAGTATGTCTCACCTTTATGTTCCAGTGTCTGAAAGAAACTTCAATAATTGTTTGTACTTATTAGAGTGGATTATTGTCATGTCATCTCAGGCTTAGTTTCCTGACATTGTAGTAAAACCATCACATATGATGAGGGTTCCCTAAACATTCTCACCCAAATCCATTTACAGACTAATTCAGTTTCTAGTCCTCCTCTTCTGCATATCTTATTAGCTTCAGCAGTAAATAGAATGTTACTAAATTCAGAAGCTACACAGATAATAATTGAATCTCTGGCTTTTGAAAATGCTAATGCACTATGCAAAAGGGTAATTAGCCTGTTAAAGGCAAGATTAGCACCCTTTAGGAATGGATCTAAAATACGATTAATATTGAATCTCATGACTATGATGATACTTGGATAGGAAAGGTGATTTACAGAGGTTTGAAGAAAAATTATAATGTCAGGTACTTTAATTACAGTAAATAAGGTTGCCTAAAAAGGGACTGTTAACAGGGTATTCCTAGAAACAATGTTTTTTCAAGGAACAATGGCAACAGAGTGCCCCTCCCTTCTGGATTATGAAGAAGGTGTAGTAAGGTTGTGGTCATCGTATAAAGATTATCTTTTTTATCAGGATAATAGCCTTCTCCAAGAAGTTGATTTTAGGAAATCTCTACACCTCTAGCTTTACATCATTGTTCTACAGTCTTAGCCTCCTCTTTCCACCAGGCCTTCCATTGTAATTGGGTTCCAGCCTCTAAAACAGCTTTAACCAAATATTTCCAGTCTTGAAGTATAATTCTATTAAAAGTTGGCCACGAGTTTAACATCTGCTGTGCAAATGGAGAATGCATACCATATACGACTATAGCTTCCTTGAATCTCCTCATTTGCACAGGAGTCCAATCAGGTCATATACAGCCTTGAGCATTTGACAGTTTCTGTAAGGTTACCAGATAGATTAATGTTGGCTGTTTGAAAGCCTTAAACTGTTTTGTCTGTAACCACATAATCCAATGATGAGATAGGTTCATCTTTAAATTCTTCTATCTGGGTCCAGATATCTCTATGATCTATTTTAACAAGTTTTTTTTTTTAACTTTTATCTTCGCATTCAAATTAACCAACCTTTTTAATGATAAAAAGATCAAACAAATGATATTTATAATTGATATAATGTATGTCCCATCAACATTAACTATCTTCTCATTTACTTGCTCCATTTTCAGACCACCTACTGTGTTACCAAACAGAAAGCAAATCCCTGCATTTTCTCATTATGTAGAGACTGGACAACAAATGATACAGCTACTTCTCCCAGGACTTGACAATTAACCCAAAATGTTTCTTTTCAGGATCCCTTAAAGATGCCTTCACCCCCGGACAGCAAGAAGTAATTTTAAGAATACATCACTCAGGCCAGGTGGCAATGGTACATGCCTTTAATTCCAATACTCAGGAGGCAAAGCCAGGTGGATCTCTGTGAGTTCAAGGCCAGCCTGTTCTACAGAGCAAGATCCATGACAGAAACCAAAACTACAAAACTCCACAGAAAAACCCTGTCTCAAAAAACCAAAACCAAAAACAACAAAAAGGAACAGTACACCCACATTCCCAAGAGGTGGGGTGGGTGATTTTTTTTTTTTTTTTTTTTTTTTTTTTTTTTTTTTTTTTTTGGTCATTCAGTGGGTTATGGATAATAGTCATTGTTTATGATGGTTGGTTACAAGCTGTTAATTGATAATGGTCAGGAAAAAAAGGTTAAACAATGGAGATTAGATTAAGATTTTGTTTGAGAAAAAAAGAGGATATAGATATGATAAAATGAAAGGTAGATTATTCAATCTACTCTGAAAATAAAGATATAGAAATGATGGATAAAGGGTAGATTATTGAATTTACTCTGAAAAGAAATGAGAAAATATGGATGTGATAAGATAAAAAGGTAGATTACTGAATCTACTTTTAAAAGGCAACTACTAATTTTAAATATTTTACATTGGATTGGATTTTTGTATATTGTATACAAATTATGTATATTGATACAAATTTGATATTGATTTTGTTAGAAAATACTGTACCTATATTTCTAATCTTGTTCAAGTTATTGTACCCGTACAGTTCATTTAACAATGTAATACAATTTACTAGTCTTTGAAAGTTATTACCAACTCTTAAGGATAATAAAGAAATGCATGTTAGTAGTAGTTAGTCATGATAATCAAACTTGTAGTCATATTAAGAATATTTTTCGGTTCGCCGAGTTCTGGCGGCTGGAGGCTGCTCTGCCGGCAGGCAACGGTAAGCGGTGGGTGTCCCGCTCCGCCAGCCTAGCTCCTGCGGGATCCCAGGCTGGCCTTGGCCCGGGTGCCACACTCACGGCGGCTCCGCGAGCGAGCAGCAGCCCGCATCCTCCGAGGTCCGCGTCATGAGGAGCCTGCCGTTCTTCTGCCGCGGTCAGGTGGTGCGCGGCTTCGGCCGCGGCTCCAAGCAGCTGGGCATCCCCACAGCCAAATTTCCTGAACAAGTAGTAGACAATCTTCCAGCTGATGTGTCCACTGGCATTTATTACGGTTGGGCCAGTGTTGGGAGTGGAGATGTCCATAAAATGGCGGTGAGCATAGGATGGAACCCATACTACAAGAATGTGAAAAAGTCCATGGAAACCCACATCATACATACCTTCAAAGAGGACTTCTATGGAGAAATTCTCAAAGTAGCCATTGTTGGCTACCTCAGACCAGAAAAGAACTTTGATTCTTTAGAGTCACTCATTTCAGCGATTCAAGGTGATATTGAAGAAGCTAAAAAGCAACTGGATTTACCAGAACATTTGAAACTCAAAGATGACAATTTCTTCAAAGTTTCTAGAGGCAAAATTATGAATGGCCACTGATGAAACTGTCCACTCACTGTGGTGTCTCTAGCCTGTGATACAGTCTCACCTTCATCATAGTTTAAATCGAACCTTTGTCTGTAGCAAGTGTTCTTCAGCTATTAGCTCCATCATGTTCTGTAGTACTAAAAGATTCATTCAAAAATCAAGACTTTTTAAATGTAATATGTTGATTACAATGTAGCACTAGAAAGCTAGTGTCTTGTAGCGGAAATAAAGTCTGAGTGTCACTGGGGGAGTGAAGACTGGCTGCGGTTCTCGTAACCATGTGTGCTGGCGCTGCTGAGTGGGGCTGTTCCCAGGAAATGCAACGCGGACCTTACCCTGGGAGGAAAGTCTACAGTGTATTTTTATTATGTTGTGTATTAATATATTTTACAGACCTACAAAAAAAAAAGAATATTTTTCAAGGTCAAGCAGAAATGTATTTTACATATACAGGTCATCTTCAAACACTTCAGAGATCTACAAAATATGGCATTAAAGATGTTTTAATAACATAATTTTTTATGACAATGAGACATGTTTGCTCTTGGCAGCACCAATCTATTTCAGAGAAGATGATGGGCATTGAAGAAACACTTTATGGAGTTTACATTCTTTGTGGCAAAAGTTAGCCACTGGGCAAAAAAATGCCCTTGCCTCTACTACTGACAGTATGCTGTCCAAAATGGACAAGCAGGACACAAAAGAAAGGGCTGTCGATCCTTGCCAAAACAAGGTAGGAAAGCTCTGTAGCAAATCCTGCTTCATAGATGAGTCTATCAGATATGGTAGGCCACTAGGCCAAAGATGGATGCTCCAAAGTTGCAGAGAAATCTTGAGTGACTTTCCAGGCAGTCAAATGTTTCTGTCATTCCTTAATTTTTTTTGAAAGTTGCTTATTTGTACTTCCTGTTTTACTAGGTAGCATTATTTCATTCTCGTGTCTGAGGGTGTTGAAGATTAGATAGTTACAGTTTTCCTTATTAACAAATTCAGAAAAGAAACTCACTAAAGTGGTATAATGTGTATAAGTTTGAAAGATATCAAAAGGTAGTTTTTAGTTGGTAATGCAAATTGGGATAGAAGGTGAATTAGATACAATCCTTTGGATTCACACAGATAGGATAGATAATGAAGTATTTTTGCCAAATTTGTCAAATGCAAATGAACTAGACGTTGTTGTATTTATTGCCTGTATGTATTGTATGTAGTTATATTTATTATATATAGTTTTTTTTATTAGTTATAACTTTTTTTTATTTTAGACAGAAAAAGGGAAATGTGGTGATATTTTATTTGTGCTCTAACAAACAAAGCTTATCTGGGGATCAGAGGACAGAGCCAGCCACTAGATTAGACATAAAAACCAGACAGTGGTGGCACATACCTTTAATCCCCTCAGGAGGCAGAGATCCATCTTGATCTCTGTTAAATTCAAGGCCACATTGGAAACAGCCAGACAGTGGTGGCACACACCTTTAATCCCAGCACTTGAGATTTCATGCCTTTGTGTGGAAAGTACACAAGCCTTTAACCCCAGGAAGTGACATGGCTGGGTGGAGAATGGTGTATAAAGCATGAGGAGACAGGAACTAAGCAGCAGTTCAACTGAGACTCTCAGGGGTGAGGACTCAGAGGCTTCCATTCTGAGGAGTTGGTGAGGCAAAGTTAGCTGTGGCTTGTTCTGTTTCTCTGTTCTTTCAGCTTTCACCCCAATATCTGCCTCTGGGCTTTCTATTAATAAGACTGTTTAGCAATTCATGTTACACAATACAACATGCAAGAACACAAACAAAAAACACAAAGCAAAAGATAGGGGGGATCTCTTTACCTGTTTATTTTGTATATTTTACTGGGATTTTTTTTTCCTCCTACAGTTTTCATCATTTCACAGACACAATCAATATTTCTGCTCTTGAGATTTTCTAATGCAGGAGTCAGAGTATCAACAGCCCCCCAGAGAGCATTTCATAATTGTCTTCCACATGAATTGCTCTAAGGAGCACATTACACAGATTCTGAGAACCAACCCCAAGAGTGCTCTGCTGGCAACTTTGTCCAATTTCTGTGTGACGCAGTTCTGTGTGCACTTTCTTCACACATGCTGCTAATATCATAGGCTAAGATCAGTCAGTTCATGAGAAACTAGTAGGACTGATTGAGACACAGAATTTTGTAAAACCTTACATGCTATTTTGAATCACTCACTGTTCAAACAGATAACTTTTCATCCTCTATAAATTAACATCCAGAGAGCTCCTAAACAAACATTTTTTTTTTTCTTTTCTTCAAAAAAACTGACCAGCCTTCATGGGTTTGAAATCCCTGCAAGATCCGTGGAAGATAACTTATTCACAAATTTTGAAGTATATCCATAGTTGCTGAAGATAAAGACTTGCATTTAAACTGTGTTGATAATCTTATCACACAGGTGACACATTTGCAGTGTAGATTTCTCTGAAGTGACAGCAATGATGTCATCACTGGTTTTGCTCTAATGAACTGTAGCTGAAAGTTTTTCTGTGTCCAACCTGGCCTATGATTAGGACAAATCTCTCTCACCCGCCCATGCCTCACTCAGACCCAAACAAACACACACAGCCTAATATTATTTTTAAACTATAGCCATGACAAGCTACTTGTTATCTAGCTCTTATCAACCCATTTCTATAAATCTATGCTTTGCCATGTGGCTGGTGGCTTACCGGTTCATGGCGGTGGCTGGCAGCATCTCTCTCTCACCTCTCCTTTCTCTTCCTGTTTGGATTTTCTGCCTGCCTCTAAGCTGCCTTGCCATAGGCCAAATGGCTTTATTTATCAACTAATCAGAGCAACATATTTTCACAGCATACAGAAAAGCATCCACAGCAATGAACTACTTTGAAAATTGTTAAGCCCGTGTTTCACCTTGTTCTATTTGGGAAATTTGCAACAAATCCTTTGAAATGCATATTTCAATGGTGTTCTAGTAAGTACCTGCCATAATCCAAACCAGTAAGACTCAAATTTTCCCAGCTGAACTCAAAAATTGCAATGAATTTAGTGATATAATGGAAATGTCTAGTGACTTGTCATCTACCTATGACTGATGGTGTTGTTGATGGTCATTTGCATGTCAGATAGAACTTGAAGTAATCTGAGAATTGACCTTGCTTGATGTTTTTTGGTTTATTATCAACCTTCATCGGCACTAAATTTTCAGCTAGACAAAATAGGCCATTAAAAAATATTTGTTATGAAAGCAGCTATTTCATACTTACAATAAAGTGATCTTATATTTGTTTCTCAGGAATTCTATATACTTAAGAAATGATTGAAATTGACTTATTTTAGAGGTTTCCACCTATACTTTCCTTAAATGACTCAATCATTTCCATCACAACATTGTGTAATCATAGACCCCACCACCTCTGTACCCATAACCCTTGTCTTATTTAGGTTTTCTATTACTGTGATAAAACATCATGATCCAAAGCAACTTAGGGAGGAAAGGGTTTATTTCATCCTACAGATCATAATTCCTTCATTGAGGGCAGGGACCAAAATCAAGTTCCTGGAAGTAGAAACTGAAACAGATGTCATGTAAAAATGCTTCTTGCTCACCCTGCCTTCTTGCAGCAACCAGGACCACCAGTGCAGGGGTGGCACCACACACATCAAACATCAGTCATAAAAATGCCCCACAGACTTGCCCAATGGCCAATTTGTTGTGGTGTTTTCTCACTTGTGGTTTCTCACTAACAAATTCTACCTTTTCTCCAGTTTACACACAAACAGCCAGTATGCCTCTTATATTCTGTCTCAATTTTGGGAATTTTCATGGATCACTGAGAAAACTACCTGGGAATGATAAAGATCTCCTGACATTGCTACAAGACTGTATATCTTTTGTCTCTATTTCAAGTTCACTCAGGAGACAATATGAAATGAACACCTATATTTTGTATTGGTATTTAAAAATATCTTCTGTCCAGAATCTACCACAATGGATTTGAATTTTTGATATAAACTAATGATATATGTTTATATGGCATGAAAGCAGAATCAAAACTGTCCAAGTAAACAAATGGGACTAATAGTAGAGCAAAAGGAGAAAATATGCTTCATGTACAATATATGTGTATGAAAACATCCCTGTGTTACACAATACTAAATACATATTTATAAACACATAATTAATGTGATTTACTTCAATGGGTGGTAATATGCTTTTTGAGATCTGGAATAGTGACCAAAAGGCCATTTTACAATGCTTTTACAACAGTAAGAAATCTTTTACTTTTATTATCCAGAACAATCTTTGTGTTTTCCACGCAAAAAATGAAAATTTGTATTACTAGAGACATCATATACTCCTTATGCTCCTTAACTTGAATAATGTTATGCTCCAGAACAATCTTTGTGTTTTCCACACAAAAAAATGAAAATTTGTATTACTAGAGACATCATATACTCCATATGCTCCTTAACTTGAATAATGTTATGCCCCAATAAATCCATTGTTATTTGACTTTTTAAAAAGTCAATAAATTGAAGATTCATGAACCACCAATATCACACCTGTCTGTAGCAATAATCTTAGCAGGTCTTATTAATAAAATCAAACCCATGGCCAGTTATTGGGGTGAAATGCTGGAAAATCAGAGATCCAGAACAAGCCACAGCTAACCTCACCTGGCCAACTTCTCAGCTGATCCTTTTTCCTCAGACTGGAAGCCTCTGAGTCTTCATCCAGAATGAATCGCAGCTGAATTCCTGCTAGAAGCCTGAAAGCTTAACCAGCCGAATGCTTCTAGTTCCTGGTCCTCACGCCTTATATACCTTTCTGCTATCTGCCATCACTCCCTGGGATTAAAGGCTCACTTCTTGGGATTAAAGACGTGTGTTACCATGCCTGGCTGTATCTTTGAACAAATGGATTTCTGCCTCTGGAATGCTAGGATTAAAGGTGTGTGCTACCACTGCCTAACTTTCTATTTTTAATATTGTGGCTATTCTGTCTCAGACCCCAGATAAGTTTATTAGGGTGCACAATATTTTGTGGAACACAATACCACCACATTTCCACTTTTTGTCTAAAATTAAAAAAAGCTTATAGCTAATACAAGAAAAATTATATCCAATAAGTATATGCAATGTATGCAGTCAAAATTACATTAATGATATCTAGTCCATTAACATTTGACAGATTCAGACAAAAACTCCATTATATATTAACAATGTCCAGTCCAGTAACATTTGATAAACTCAGACAAAAATTTTTTTCATTGCTTATCCTATTTAAAACAAGTAGTTCCTTTTGAAAACTATTTTTTCTTTTCATAATAGATTTACCTTTTGTCATAATATATAATAATATATAATAATATATAATATATAATAATTTTGTCATAATTACTTTTCATAATAGTAATCTACCTTTTGTCATTTTTATATCTTCTCCTTTTTCTTTTTAGTGTAGATTCAGTGGTCTACCCATTTATCCCCGCCCCCACGCCGAAACAGGGTTTCTCTATGTAGTTTTTGTTGCCTGTCCTGGATCTTGCTATGTAGACCAGGCTGACCTTGACCTCCCAGACATCCACCTGGCTCAGCCTTCCAAGTGCTGGGATTAAAGGCATGCACCACCACCGCCTGGCTCAGATTATCAAGCCTTCTAACAATGAGTTTGTCCTGAGTTATTTCACTGGGCTAACGAATCTATTTTTAAGAATTAATATTTTATTGTTGAAGCAAATGTACTTTAATGAAAATTTTCATTTTAGATTGGTCATTTTTGATAAATAAAGCAAATTCTGTGTAAGGCATATTAGTTTGGGACATTATATATTTTTTTATTAGCTCTAAAAACTTTTCAGGGGATTTCCTTGAATTTTATATACTTTCACATGCCTCATTCAATAAATATAGTTTACTTCTTTCCCATCCAAAACAGTTTGACTTTCTTGTATTATTCTGACTTTAACTTCCAGAATAATGTCAAATAACAAAAACCTAGTTCTAAACATCCTTGTCTTTTCATAATATTGCTCTGAAAGTTTTATTTAATTATGATTAAATATTATATGTAGCAGATGCTTTTCATGTTCACAATTTGAGATCATTCTATTATGACTTGTTTGCTGAGTGTCTTTATCATGAGGAGTGTCACATCTTCCCTATAGGAATGATTATGTTCAATTTACTTTCCATAAGCACTTAAATTTTTTGAAATAAACATAACATTTATTTTATTATATCTTTTTAGTATAATCCATTTATTCCTATTATTTGAAAAAGCATATTATTTTTTGATGGATATAATGTGTCCACAGGTATTTGAAATGACTGATACTTTATAAATTTCTTCTTCATGATTATGTTTTAACATTAGTCAGGCCAAATAACAGTGCAGCTGATGTGATGTTTGTTTTAATTGAGAGTCTTTGAAAATAATTCATTTTGTTTTCAAGTTTATATTTATAAAACATCTTATAATTTGGATATAATTTATGAATCTTTAAGTTTTTAGAGTTCTGTGGTCTTATAATTTTATGAATTTTTGTTTTTATTTGCATTCAAAATTTTTTAAATAAATTCTAATTACATCAGTCATCTCTTCTTTTTTCTTACTCCAAGCCCTCCCATACTTCTCCATAAAGCATGGAGTGCCTGGTATTAAATAACAAAATCACACTAATCAAATATAGTTAAAAACTAATTTTAAAAGTTATTGACTTTTGTAAAATATTTTAAATTATCTCCAATTCACAATGAACTCTAGGTAAAAAGGTTTCTGTTACACAGTCAATGCTCTAAAAGATACTGCAATCTACTTATACCACCACAAATTTTCGATGTGTTTATTTGACTTGGATTGTTACATGTTCTAAGCACAGATTTTCATTTGAGTGTTAGAAGACCTTTAAGTACTTCCACACTCCAAGCTAAAAGAACAGAGCACTGGAGGACCAGACATAGTTCAAGGGGCTTGATTGAATGTGCCATTAAGCTATTCCTCCAAGCATCTCAGCAAAAAACTGTAGAAGAGGTAGTGGGGATACCACCCAATTGCAAAAATGCAGAATTTGTGAGTAGATTCCATTTTCTCCTTCTTTGCCCAAGAAAATTTCAGTTACAATGCCAATACTCAACCCTTTTACCTGAGTCAAGTACTGACACACAGACTTTGATCACTGTCAGCATTCTGTGGGCTGGTAGCAAATGGGAGGTTGCTGGAACATAAATATGCTGCAAAACTTGAAAATACCTAGACAAAAATGACCCATTTGCCAAGGCTAGGGTTAACATTTTCTTATCTTAAATAGAACATGTTTATAGTAATTTAGAATTAAGTTGTCATGACTATTTGAAGACTTCGCCTAAAGTACATCTGTGACCCAGGCAGAAAAAAAAAAAAAACAACACAGTACTCCCTCTTTGTCATTAATTAGAGAAACTGCCTCTTTCTCTGCTCCTTACACTTCCCTGTGGAAGGAAGCTCTGAAACAACAGGCAACAGATAATGCTCAGGTCCCTGCCTCTAATCCACCAGTATAGTACTTTCAAGTATTTTCAAGAAAAAAAAAATGGTTTTAAATTAGCTTGGAAAAAAATCTGTTGTAGATAAAGCTTAGGTTCAACAATAAAGAGCACTTGCTGTTCCTGTATAGAGACCTGGTAGGATCCATCACACTCCACGTGATGGTTCACAACCATCTGTAACTCCAGTTCCAGGGCATCCAACATCTTCTTTTGGCCTGTATGGGTAGAGCACACAATTGGGTCACTTACATACATGCAAGCAAAATCCTTGTGTACATAAGATTTATAAAAAATTTAATTGACTATGTCTGGGTCAGAAAATGTTAAGAATTAATGAAATTAAAATAAAAGAATTGTGGAAAGCAGCAGAGCTTAAGGATGTAGCAATTCTTCAAGACATGATGGTGCTAAATAACTGTAAACAGCAATGTCAGAATGAGACAGGGCGTGAGTGGTATTCCCATCTGCATATCACAAAGGCTTTTCTTTATTTCTATCATTTGGATACAATGAGGAGCACAATAATCTAAAATGTTTTTTTGGCAAAATAAAATATTTTCATATAAAAGTAAAATCATTTTTAGTTATTATACCTAAGTTCTGTATATAGAAAAATAAATGGATGAATAAGTACAAATGCAAAGCAAATAGATATCATTTTCAAGTGTTCAGTCTTTTATATGTATAAATTGTTTTGGTTCTGCTTGATTTCAGGTGAACTTTAAAATGGTAAATTCATTCTAGAATTAGAAAACTTCAATGAAGTGAAAAAGATACATTATTTCTTTCTCCCTGTTGACTCTTATTCATCTTCTTCTGCTTTATTTTGTCTTCATTGCATAATGCATTTGTGAGAGAGAAGTTAATGAGTTGCTATTGGGAGAAAGCTGTGTGAAGCTTTTTAATAACAGAAAAACTAGGCAGAGTCATGGAAATGAATAAAATCTTGTAATTTGGGTCTTATAATAGGTGTCTTTTTATTACCTGTAAAATGATAATTTTAGATGATATACATCTGTTTCTATGCATAATATAACAAGTAAATAATCTGGGGGAATTAAGCTGTATTCTAGTGGAAAGGTTTCATGAGTCATATTTGATTAATATGTTGTACATCACGATTTTTAGTATAATGACCTGTGATATTAGTTGTATTTTTCTTTAGAGTCAGAGGGGATAGAGGGTACCGACAGAGCATGGCAAACCTAATTAACTAGGTAGGGCTCAAATGGGCTCACAGACACTAAGCAGCAAGCACAGGGCCTGCATGGATTGATACTAGCTCCTCTGTATGTATGTTATGATGTAATGGCTGTTAGCTTGGTGTTTTTGTGAGACTCCTAATGTTGGGGTGGATGCATGCATCTCTGAGTCTCTTGCCTTCTCTTGAGCGCCTTTTCCTCCTGTTGGTTTGCCTGTCCAGCTTCGACATGAGAGCTTTTGCTTTTTCGGTTGTAACTTGATTTTTTTCCTGTTTGGCTGTTGTCTCTTGAAAGCCTGCACTTTTCTGAAGAAAAAGTGGAGGGGGAGTAGATCTGGAGGACAGTGCAAGTATAGGAGAGGCTTAGAGGAGCGGAGGTAGGGGAATTGTGATCAGGATACTTTGTATGAGAAAAAAAAATACCAAAAACAAAAAAATTCAGAATTAAATGCCTTATTTTATGGTATGAAAATTTATAACGCCATTATAAGCTCCAAAATTACTTATGTAACCCAAGAAACAATTTCTTATATGTTCATGACTCTAGATGTTCAAATCATAGCATTTTTAGAAACATCTTCTGCTTGTTCTGAAACATACACCAGAGTTATTTGCTTTTAAAATATATGGGGAATATTCCATGCATGCATCTCCAGTAGCCAAATCAAAACTGAATTTACTTAGAGCCACATTATATATGAAAATTTTAAATTTCAATATCTATATAAATAGGCCAGTATTGACCAAGATTAGTTATATATAATCAGAAATATATGAAATAATTTAGTGGTTATGCATCAAATTTTTCCTAAAAGATGTGTGCTCTAGTTTGCTATTATATTATTGTGATAAAACAACAACCAAAATTAACTTGAGGAAGCACTTGATTGGGTCATGTTATAATATCCATTTCTAAATCCCTCACTAAGTGAATCAGAGCAAGAACTCAAGATAGAGACATGGAAGCAGAAATTGACTTTGGGAGAACTGGAGAAAAGCTGCAGACTGGTGTGCTTGCCGTGGCTTGCTCAGCTTGCTTTCTTGTATAATCCAGGACTACCTGCCTAGGGAAGGCACTGATGACAGTTGACTGACCTCTCTTTCATCAATCTTAATCAAGAAATGAAAACATAAGTACAGAGATATGTAATGTCATAAGACTTAAAATTAAAATTTAATAGAGCAAAGATTAAATTAAAATTTGAAACCTAAACAAATTCTAGACAAAATATTGGCATGTGATTAATTTATTTTAAATGTTAAGAACAGCTTATTACAATGAATTAATAGTGACTTAATAGTATACAAATTAGCCAGTGTAGAGAAAATGCATAAAAGAGTTACAGTTCCAATCTCAAGAGCTTTGTATACAGGAGTTTTTAAATTATAAATTTCAGCTTTGAGACCATTTTAAACTCTTCTTTAATAGAGAAGGAATGGATTGTATGAAAGCAATTGTTTTGTAGAGATGATTAAAAACTAAGTTTGGATAATTTTAAGAATTAAATGATCTTGTAATTGTAATCCATATTTCTCTCAGAAAGAGAAAATTGATGACCACATATATATGTGTGTATATATATACACACACATATATATGTAGTGTCAGGCAATGCTTGGAAAATATGCTCATGTTTGAAGATTAAATTACAAGCTTATTGTTAAGGAAAGAAAACTAGGACATTTCATGCTTTTTTGATTCTACTTTATACATTCCCTTTGTAAGTAAATATTTCCAATAGCTGCAAATTATATGCTTTCAAAAATCACCTTTCAAATAAAGAAAGTCACCCAGAAAAGAAATCATATTATCCTAACCCAATTTCAATTACTAATTCATCTTAACATAAATCAATACATGAAGATGGTGGATAGAGCAATAATTATGTTGAAAAACATAACTTGTGTACAATGTTGCTATGTCAGATCTCTCTGGAGGTCTACAATTTTTGGAGAGATTTTGTGCATGGTACTGAATTCTGGATAATGCCCTAAATAGAATAATAATAGACTGCCAGTGCTGAATAAAGTCGAGGCCAATGAAAAAGAAATATCAGGATTAGCTTATAGTGGTCTCATTGCCTTTAATCAGTGAAAAATAAATAGACAAATAATAATGATAATAATACCTAATTATTCCACGTTTAAAATGGGTATGTTTTTCATGTTGACAGAATTCATAAATTCTTCACTTCAGTTTTAAATCTGATGGGAAATATTTTGTAAGTTTTTAAGAGAAAAGATTATTTAGTTTTAACCTAAAAAGCAAAGACAGGTTAAAATAAAAACATTTTAAAAAATATTTGGCAATCAACCTAACAAAGAAGTTAGTATTTTTGCACACATATCTTAGTGCTGTAAAAGTTAAATGAATACATTATAAGGAAAACTCATTCCTCTAGTGAAATTATACATTATTAAAAATGTAATATTCTTTTACTTCAATAAAGAACACATGTCTAATGATGGATTCTTTTGTGACAGTTTCTTTGTTTGATAACTGTTTGTCTTTGTCAAAAAATTCAATCTCAGTTTTCCCCAAATTTCATTGTCTACATGAGCCATCTGTTTTCTAAATGCTGGTGAAGCTAGGATGTGGCCTAAGGGAATACTGACATATGTAACCCTCTCTTCAAATTTTTCACTGTTCTACATGAATTTCAGAGATATATTATATTATGCTTGCATTTCAAATGTATTAAATGTTTTAAACTTGATGAATGCCTGGGTGGTAAACATAGATAGATGATGTATGATCATGAATACATGATCAACACTTAGATACAATGGTAAATTTCAGAGAGACAGATGATAGATGAATTAGACACATATTGATGATAAATAGGAAGAGAGAAAGAAAGAAAGGAAGGAAGGAAGGAAGGAAGGAAGGAGGGAGGGAGGGAGGGAGGGAGGGAGGGAGGGAGGAAGGAAGGAAGGAAAGAAGGTTAAAAAAGGAAGGAAGGAAGAAAAAAGATGCAAAACATAGGTTATTAAAACACAAATATAATATTTATATTAACTTGTAAAATTTGGAATATTAAAAATATTTTGTACATTTGTTTAAGAAATTAAGAATTCATAACTAAAGTTTATATAATTAACTTATTTAACTTATAACAAGTACTTTCATTTTTATTATTCTGCATATTCCATTATATGATAATCATAGATTGATCAAAAGTTACCTAGGTACTTAAGGTTTCTCATGATCTAGAGAGATTCATATGGAAAAATTCTATTCACTTTAAGACCATGCTTATGGAAAATTTAACTGAAAGGCATTATAGAGGTGATTCCTTACGTACTGACTTAGGTTAGAGAATAAACAATAGTACACAAAGAGTGCCAGGCAAATGAAGCTGAAGATTAAGAGAGAAACTTCACATTATAGACAGTTTGTACATTATGTAAATTTGTTGTGAGCATGACTAGTGGAATGAAAATTATAGTCCAAATCTTTGAACAAGAAATTCTTCACTCTCACACTTATAAGTCTTTACATAAAAACTGACATGGGAAGGTGTATGTTTTGTAGTAAACACACTAACAGCAATTTTTCAAACAGAGTCCAAAACTAAATAATTTGTTACTATTACATTTCTAAATAAAAACTAAACCAATGAGTAAGTAAATGTCCTTAAATCAAATGAATAAACAGATTAATTCCACTTTCTTATAATTATAATGTTAGAAATTGTTTTTTAACATTTTAAGAAAGCATGAAATGTTGCTTTTGTGACATATTTACAGTAATTCATAAAACACTAATATCAGAGAAGCCTAAGGGCAAATACATTTAGGATATAAGAATAGTCAAAGAGAAAGAAAACAAGTCATCCTAAAAATAATTTTAAAATCATTTACAAATCAATACTTTTCCTTTTTATAAAAGCTTCAGTTAAAATTTATGTCATGAAATTTGCTTGCATATACATAATGTTTATTAAATTACTGAATCATAAGACTTTTAAAAACTAACAAGTGTTTAATCACTATTCAGTCATATTATGAAGGTAATTTCTTCTAAAATCATTTCTCATAACATCTATAATTTATTTTGTGAATTTGACAGTCCATGTTAAGATATGTTTATCCTAGAGGATGATTAAATTAAGTTGCAATCAGTTTCAATTTATATAAGCCAACTCCAGTATGTACACTGAGGAATTACTAGTGCTGGATGTCAGTAGATTGGAAAAACAAAAATGTGTTGCAAGAGATAGAAGCTGTATAAATAAGATAAAGAAAATGAATAGTTGATCAAGCAATTGTTAGGAACAGATAAGAGGATACAGGTAAAAGCAGCATTCAAGAATAAAGATATAGCATGTCTCCAGCAGATCACAGATTGTGAGATCCAAAAAGATGGTTCACAATTAAGCTGTCCCTTTCAACTGATATCCTGTTGGTAGACATACCCTTATTTCCCTTTTTCATTTACATCCTCTTCTCCCCATCATTTCTTTTTCCTTTTTCATTCTTTTCTGGAGACTGCATATATATTTTTATTAATATTTTATGTTTCTCACTTTATTTTTGTTTATTTTAAGATCTAGTTTATTTATAAAAATAATTAAAGCTTATAACACATACATGTATGGTTGAACTTTGAAAATATTTTTATTATTTAAGATAGTTTTCACATTTATATATATACTGATCATATTCTTCCCCTTCCAAAAGTCTGCACAGATTCTTTCTTTCTCTCTACAAACCCAGCTTAAATTCTCTCAAAAAACAGAACACAAATTCAATTAAACAACAAACACCCAAAACCTAAGAGAAACAAAAAAAATCACCCCAAAACAACAGGAAATAAAAAAAAAAATGAAAAACAAAAAAACAAACAACCAAAACACCAAACTGTAACCAAATAAAATCTCACACACAAAACACTGTGGAGTCCATTATTTGTTGGGCAAATACTCTTGGATCTGCCCTTGAGTGGTTGATAGTGTTACTACACTGGAGAAAAGAGATATTCTCTCTCCAGGCAAGTATATGACAGTTTCATTGTTAACTTTTAATGTAGTGGCTAGGTTTACATTTTTTCATTAATTCATTCATTTTAATTTTAACAAAATAAAATATAATAAGATAAAACAAAAATTATCACACTGAATTCGAACAAGACAAATCAACGGTAAAAGTTTCAGAGCCTCACTCATCAACATGTTCAGAAATCCCATGAAAACACTAAACTGGAAGCCATAATTTAAGAACAGAAGACCTGGAGAAGACTTCTGCAGGCCCTGTGTATGATACTTCAGTTTCTATAAGCTTGCTCAGTTTATTTAGAGAGCCTTGTTCTCTGGTGCTCCACCACCCTCTCTGGCTCCCACTATCCTTCTGCCTCCTTGTCCACAAAGTTCCCTGGGCTTTGAAAGGAGGGATTTCAAGGAGACATGCTATTCAACACTGGGTGTTACAAGGTATCTCACTCTCTGCTTGTTTTATCTGAATATTTGTTGCCAGCTGTAGCAAGAGGAAGCATCTTTGATAATGGTTGAACAAGGCACTGATCTGTGACTATATCAGAATGTCATTAGGAAGAATTTTATTACTAATTTTTCTTTCTTTTTATAAAAATATTATTTGGTTTTACCATAGGATCCTAGGCTGTCTAGTCTTAGGGTCTTGGTCACCCAAAAAAAAAAAAAAAATGTCAGGTAGGGATTCCATCTGATGGTACAGGTCTTATCTCAGATCAGTTATTGGTTGGTTATTCCCATAAGCTTTGTGCCACCATTGCCTTAGCATAGCATACAGATACTAGATCATTGTAGATAAAGGGTTTGTGGCTGGCTTAGTGTTTATGTTTCTTGTGTGATTTGATGATTAAGTTTTGAAAGTAAGGAAATGGATGTAACACAGTCAATTAAGAGTTGAGTGTGTAAAATTGAAAGTCGATAACAGAGGCAAATAAACGAGAGAGAGAGAGAGAGAGAGAGAGAGAGAGAGAGAGAGAGAGAGAGAGAGGGAAATTACAGATGGCAGATGGCAGATACTCATGCCCTAAGCAGAGATCTCAGGAGGCAATGAACATGAGAAAACTGCTCAGAGTAAGGGGAAAACAGTGAAGAACAAAGGAGTACGTTCCCAGTTTTCATAAAAGACATGGATTAGATTCTGCTCCCAGCAATGAAAATAAAAAGCCTTTCTCTAAATATACCAATTTTTTTCCATTCATCAGTTGATTAACATCTATCTTATTTCAATTTCTGACCATTATAAATGGAGCAATTATGAAAATGGAAAAGCTCTTATCTCCATGGTTGTATGTCAATTTCCTTGGATATATATTTGAGAAAGTACAGCTAGATCTTGAGATATACCTGTTCCTTGCTTCCTAAAGGGTCATCACACTGATTTCCATAGTGGATTCACAAGTTTAAATTACCACCAGCAATCACTGAATGTTCCCCTTACCCCACATCCTCACCAGCATGAGCTGTCTTTTGTTTCATTGGTCTTGCCCTTCTGAATGGCTAAGATGAAACTCCAAAGTAATTATAATTTACTTTTCCTTATTGGCTAAAGATGTTGAACATTACTTTAAGTGTTTCTCGACCATTTATGTTCCATCATTGGAGAACACTCTCTTTAGTTCTGTACCTCATTTTTAGAAATTAGGTTACCTGAGAAAGGTAATCCAGATCCAAAATAGAAAACATTTTATGTTTTTGCATACATATGTTAGATTTTCAGCATTTCATACATGTTATAAAATCCACATGAGCACAGATTTTAGGTGCTTAGTAAGGGACTGGGAGGGAAGAGAAAAATCTCTCCAGGAAGGAGAAATAAAATGCAGTAAGAGATTGGAGGAAACTGGAGTGAGATGATTAAACTGGTATGGAAAAGGGATAGTGGTACCAGTGAATACAGGAAGGGACAACTCGTAATAAGGGACATTTGAGAGGCCATATGAAAACTCATTACTGTAGAATTCCCAAAGTATATACATATATGAAAGAAATGTGCATGGAGGCATAAAACAACAGGGAGATAATGCCGAAACCACATACATGCTATATCACCAAATAGTACCTCTGCTCACAAGAAACTGTAACATTTAGTTGAGTTATTGTCCAAAGGACCACCAAGGACACCACCAAAAATCTCAATCTATTGCCAAATCTATTAGTTGCTCTCTACATGTTGATGGTAAGACAGCATTTAAATATCTAATTGAACATAAAAAAGTCAAGTTGATGCCTAAGTAGAACCTTCTACTATTCCTCCTCCTACTAACTAGTGTTCACTGTACTCTGCAAACTACCAAATAAGGAAAATGTCTATCATCCCAGCTACAAACTGTGTGATCTATATTGTTGACCTGACTGTGAGACAGGCTGATACAACAGTGACATAAACATTGGTGGAGTAAACAACTACTCTTTGATTAGAATTAAGCCCCCTCCTATGAGATGCAAACCATGCCTGACTCTGTTAGAGTGACCAAGAATCTGAAACTACATAGGCCATGGGTCTATCAAACAAATACTATTGTTCTACTAAAGGAGCATAAAAATAAAATGACTCATAATGACATTTTGATACAGACCATAGATCAGTGCTTGCTCAACCATCATCAGAGAAACTACTTTTAGCAGTAGATGGGTACTAACAAAAAGACTCACAACTGAATAATGGGCAAAGGCTGAGATATTTTGGAACATTCAGTTCTAAATGGAGTGTCTTTCTCAAACACTTTCACTCAGGATTCAAAGAGCTATGTTGAAGACAAGTCAGAAACATTGTAAGAGTCAGAGTGGATGAATGACTCCAAAGAAAGAGCGTCTTTCTGACACAACAGGACCTATGCACATATGAATTCTCAGAAACTTTAACAACAAACAAATGACTGCACATATTGAAACCAGAAAAGATGCCAGCACTGAGATGGGGAAGAATACAAGTGCTCCACTCCTACCAGGAAGTTATCTGCAATTGATATCTGCTTGAAAAGGGAAAATTGGATTTCTTCAATAGAGTCTCATGGAGTATATCAGTCACACATTGGAGTACAATCCATGCCAAGCAATAGATGTTCAACACAAAATAAATTCAATTGTATTTTTGTAGACTTTTGATCTCAAATTTTTTTGTTTGAACATTTTTATCTTATTAATTTTGTGAATGTGTGATTTTCTTGTTTTTGTTTTTTCTTTATGAGTTTTTTGTTCATTTTTTTTGTTTAAAGAGAAAAAGAGAGAAAGAAAGAGGGTGGAGTTGGGTGAGTCAGGGGTGGGATATTCTAGGATGAGTTGAGGAGGGGAAATCATGATCAGAATATATTGCATGAAATTTTTTTCAATAAAAAAATAAAAGAATATGGAAGACCTTTTCCTCACAAAATGTTAAGTGCAACACATAAATGTGACTTCACTCAGTCCCAGGTATAACTAGGACTAGGATAACTAGTCTGCCTCAACTCATTGAGTTTTCTGAGAAAATTAGTAAGAAAAATTAATCTATTAGACGTAACAGAGGGGTTCATCAATATTTGCCCACTTAAGAAATCAACCTGAATCAAAGAATGAATATTTTACAAGGTTCATCATTCATGTATCCCATAATCCAGAAAAAGTAAGTACTAAAATCAATACAGAATTCTCACAGATTACAGGATTAGTATATATGAACACTGAAACAAAATTACTACATTATTCCATACATTCATAATGAAAATTTGTAAGAATCAAACTTAACCACACTTCCAAAGAAGAAATTGGCAGGGTTTAAGATAAAAATATGCTGTATGAATTAATGGGAGATTAAATTTTCAGCAAAACAGAAGGTGAGCATGATGATACAGCAATAGTCACCAAAAAATGCCTTAGAAGTAAATAATCAAAAAAATCAGTGAAGTGAAGGACCATTTCAAGTGGCATATCTTTATATGTCAGTGGTGCCCTGGATGAGGCCATAAACGATGAAAAAAATGTAAATATAAACTTGGAAACTGAGAAATGGTTTGGTCAAGGAAGTGTCTGTCTCATAGGTATAAAGAACTAAACTTAATCTCCAGAAAACATTTAAAGGAAAGCAGATATAATGGCACACACTTGTAATACTATCATTAAAAGGAAGATGCAGGTCTCTTGTGCTTATAGGACAACCAGTCTAGCTATGTAGAGCATTGTAACAAGATACCTTGTATCAAAACAAAAGAAGGCTCATGTCTGAGAGTAGTACACCAGAGACTGTTCATTTAAATTAATAATATTCAAAAATAATGCTTGATAACTAAGAAAAAAGCTGATTATTGGGAAAGACTGTGCTAAAGACTATATTTTCCCAATTTGAGGACCATCCTTAAATAAAAATAAGAAGCAGTTATAACTTATCAGTTAGAAAAGCTAAAATTAAAAATATGCTGGTAGATATATAAGGATCCTCTGTGATTTCAGATTGCTTATCCACTGTGAAAGACAGATTTTCAGTTTCTTCTACCATTCAGAACTACACACTTCCATTAAGAAGGCAATAAATGGAGTCATTCCACTCATAAGTACTCTCTCAAGGGAATTAAATCGTGTAGCCCTATGAATAACATGAGGACATTTCTTTTTCTTTTAACAGTACATGAATGACTCTGCCACAAAAACGAACATAAAATGAAGTATTATTTTTTGATAAAATGAACATTGATACATAAACATTTTGGGTAATCTTAAAATGATCTGATTATCTGTAAAGAAGTCTCAGAATCAAAGACAGTCAAATGTATAGTTCACATATATATGTAGTAATATATATATATATATACATATATATATATATACATGAACATAAAATGTTAGGAAAATAAATCTATAGAGACAAAACACAGATAACAAGAGGAATTTAGAAAAAGAGCAAAGGAAATCATTGAAATTGGAATGATATGTCAGCAGCTCTGTCTAAATTTTAAATGAGTGCAATTTACTACATGTCAATTATATCTCAGTAAAATTATCTTAAAATATGGCAAACTTCAAATTTATGATTAGTACACTAAAGATAAAACTAGCAACATTACATATAATTATAAAAAATGCACTGAAGATAAATAAAAAGGTTAAGCTGGAAGGTGATGGTGCATACCTTTAATCCCAGCACTCGGGAGGCAGAGGCAGGCAGATCTCTGTGATTCTGAGGCCAGCCTGGTCTAAAAAGCAAGTTCCAGGAAAGGTGCAAAGCTACACAGAGAAACCCTGTCTCGAAAAACAAAAACAAAATAATAATAATTATTCTTCATAAGGCAAAAGGTTACTGGAAGAAATTAGATGATCAAAAATGAAGTACAGAGATAAAACTAAACTAAATTAAATTTTGAAGTACTGTGGAAATAAGAGTATTAAACTGTGTGCCAGTATAAGTATCTAATCTAATTTTTCATCACATAAATCAGCTCTATCTCTCTACTAATCAGAAACGTGAGTTCTCTGTGTATCCTCTGAAATTTTGTGTCCTTGCAGGTAGGTCTCTCTATCTTTCTCTGTTTATAAATTCCAAGACATTTATTTAAATTTTTCTTCATCAGTAAAGTATCTCCTAATTTTCTGAGTAATGGTCATTAGTGTTGCAAAGATTCTCATTGGTACATCCAATCCAAAAGCATTCAGTGGCATTATATTTATGTCTCTACTGACATGTAATTTGGGTTCTTGAACTATTATATATTCAGACAAGGGTAAGTTTACTGTTGCTTTCCTTTACTGAATCAGAATTACTTTTGAAAATATGTTTGAAGTAACAATACGTATTCATGAATAGCTATTTGTATTAAATTTAATCTATATGTAAACAATGTCTTAGTATCAGAAGATAATTTACAAAGAAAAATCCAGTGATTTTAAATCTTTACTTATGAAAGTTTGCAAAATGGTCGTCCAAGATGTCATGTATTTACAGATGGAAGAATATCTTGTTTTCTGATACTTTGATATATATTTGAAATTTAAGCCTCTTTTTGACAATGAAGATAACATAAACAGATTATGACATGAACTGGAAAGAATCATTCATATAAATATATTGATCAGGAACATACATACTCAGTTAAGTAAGCAATCCCTAAAGTTGTCAATTATGATATTAAGTTAAGTACAAGCCTTAAAATATTTCAGTTGACAGGAAAATCATATATTTATTTATAGATTGTAGATGTAATCAACTGTCTTATTAAATAAGAAACACAGAACCAATGCAAAGAACAAAGCCAAGAGATCAGAGCTAAGAGCCTTACCGCCTACTTCAGCTAGCCTCTTCAGCCAAGAGACCTCTCCAAAAAGGACTTACTTCCTGTGTGTTTGTCTTTATATAGTCTTTCTGTTCTGCCTTCTCATTGGTTGTAAACCCAAACACATGACTGCCTCATCACTGCCTGTCTATAGAGACTTCCAGGTCTTCTATGGTTAGTATTGAGATTAAAGGCATGTGTCTCCAATGCTGGCTGTATCCTTGAACACACAGAGATCTACCTAGCTCTGCCTACCAAGTACTGGGATTAAAGGTGTGCCCCATGAACACCCAGCTCTGCTATAGCTTGCAAATAACATACAATAAAACATACAAATAAAATCACATTTCAGTATGAATAAAATATCACCATATTGTCCCCTTTCTATTTTAATAAAAAGAAAAAAGGAAAAAGATTATAACTAACATAAGAAAAATGATATACAAAAGTACAATAACTATATACCATATATACAAGTAATAAATACCTAAACAATGTCTAGTCCATTTTTATTTGACAAATACAGAGAAAATAATTCCAATATCTATCCTATTTTGGTAAGTCCAAAATGTACCTAATTCACTTTCAATCCTAACTAGTCTTCAACTATAATTAACTAATCTTCAACTATAACTAACTAATCTTTAACTCCCTCAGAGACCCAAGAAGGAAATAATATTAGCTAACAAAGAGAATCTGGATTATGTTCTCTTAGATATTGGTAACTGAAGAAAAACATTTGATTGCAAAAGCTGTTGAGTTACACCAAAATGTGTATTTTAAAGGTACCTTGACTTCAAAATTTGGATGTAAGGATACGTTGCTTTGGAAAGGAGGCTCTGCTTTTGTTTCCATAGAAAGCCAGAGGCTATGGATTTGTTCCAGATTAAAATACATCAGGTTTGACCAGCCAAGACCCCCTGAAAGGTCTCCGATGGCACCAAGGCCCAGATGATCCAATATCCAGAACCATTTCAAAGGCAACTGGCTCAGATAATACACCCTCATGAACTACTCCACAATAGTAAAATTTTCTTTGTGTCCCCATAAAGATACAGCACCCTCCTCCAGCAGGAAGTAGTAAGAGAAGCTACGGCCAAATTCCCAAATATACCAAGCTGGCTTTGGAGATGTGTAAAAATTAAAATCTTCCTCTTTAAAAAAAAGAAAAGAAAAAGGGACATGCTGTGGGATGGTCTATATGTCAAATTACTCTGATTGGTCAATAAAACACTGATTGGCCAACAGCTAGGCAGGAAGTATAGGTGGAACTAACAGAGAGGAGAAAAGAAAGAACAGGAAGGCAGAAGGAGACAATGCCAGCAGCCACCATGACAAGCAGCATGTGAAGATGTCGGTAAGCCACGAGCCACGTGGCAGGGTATAGATTTGTGGAAATGGATTAATTTAAGCTGTAAGATCAGTTAGCAAGAAGTCTGCCACGGCCATACAGTTTGTAAGCAATATAAGTCTCTGTGTTTACTTGGTTGGGTCTGAGCGGCTGTGGGACTGGCGGGTGACAAAGATTTGTCCTGACTGTGGGCAAGGCAGGAAAACTCTAGCTACCATAGATAAATATTTATTTATCTATAAATAAATGTAAGGAAAATATAGAATATTTTAAATGCCTTATATACATAATTTTTCCACTATATTTCTGTTTTAAAGAAAAAAGAGTAAGGGGAGGAAGAAGAAAATACAGAAAGGATACCAAACATGACAGGTTGTGGTAAAATTCCAAATAAATTCAAAATAAAACAGGCCAGGATTTTTTCTGATTAGTACCACAAACGTTAATATACATGCAAGAAAAGAAATAAACTAAATTCCCATTGAAACATAATTAAAGATATTTTTAATTATTGAGTTGAGGTAATGGAAAATTGGAGGTCATTGGAGGATGCTATGCACAGGTTCCACAATACAATGGGGTTGCCTGTGTTTACTAAATGTCATTGTGCAAAATTCTCTCTCTCTCTCTCTGTCTCTCTCTCTCTGTTTCTTTGTGTGTGTGTGTCTGTGTGTATGTGTGTGTCTGTGAGTCTGTGTGTTTACTGCAACTGTGTATGTCAGCCAAGGATCAAACTCAGGCCCCGTGCATGCTTGCACTACAGCACTTTCCATGATTGAGCCATTTCCTCAGTCTGATTCTCCTTTTCTTGGTGATGACAATTTTCAAAGATGACGTCTATAAAGTCTATGTTGAGAAGAAAGATATTTTGGAGTTTCCGTATTTGCCAAATGTCTTTTATACATAAAAGGGACAGAGAAAGATTCAATGGAGAGAGTTTTTCTAAAGTATACATTCCAAAGAAAAGGACAGAAAGGAATAAAGTCAGGAAAAAAAATGCTTTAAAAGTGTTTCTTCACAGACAAGGAAGAGATATTTTATTCAAAATGAACTGGAAAAATGATTATTCCTAACCACTCCTTAAACAATATACAGAAATTCTTGTTTCTGAAAAAGTTGTAGAACTTCTAAATCCATCAAAGAACATAAAGTGAGCTCATCAGCCTTAATGATGTGGAAAATTAATTTGACTGACCAGACGTGTTCAATAGCTTTTTGTTATAAAAATGACTGAAAAAAGAAGACAGAGAGACTAAAGTAAATATTTCAGAAAATAAGTTTTAAACCCCATTTTGACAGGTGCCATTTACTTTTCATTATTTCTGATTCTTGGAGGAGTATTGTTAGAAGTATTTAACTATGTTTAGTGCACAGCTAGTTTCTGCTATCAAATATTTGCTAGATGTAGGCTGAGTCTTTGAGAACTGGTGACGGTAGTCCAGCTATCAGGCTAACGACCTGGAAGTCAATCATCATGGCACAAGTGTTCACATATTGTACTTGGAGTCTTTCATTAAAAAATGTCACCAGGTAAGATAATTCTTCTCAAATTAGTACAAAAATATTCTCTTGCTCATTTTTTTTGAGATTAAATATTTGGATGGTCTGTGTGTAAACACTACACAATGAGAAAATGAGGAAATGAAAACAAAACAAAACTGGCAACAAACTGTTTAGTCTATATTTCAGGAGTTAGTTATAATGCAAGAAGAGTATTTCAAATTGATCTGTAACAGTGTAAAAGGAATGATAAGAGAGACTTTTTTATGAAACAGACTCTAATTACTGTGTGCTAAGCTTAAAATATGAAGTCAGCATAATATGTCGAACAGTCCCCAAGGCAGTGTGTTGACACCTGCTCAGGGGAAAACCCCATTAGTCTGTTGTTCCATCACCCTAGGCTTAATCAAAACCTTCCCTAAATTGTCACTTAAAAGATTAGTGCAGGGGATTTAAAAAATCCTAGCCAAATGGACAGCCCTGATTGCATGAAAACAAACACAAAAATTGTCTAAAACATAGAATTAAGATGAGACTCCTTAACAAAACTTTAGAGAATTATCTTTGGTCTCTTCTAGTGAATTGGAAAAGTAGATTAAGCACCAGATTTGAGAGACCTATTCAATTTTTTCTTTGAAGGTAAAATAGAATTTATATATTAATACAAGGTCATTTATTCACTTGTAAATTTTTATCAGTTATTTTCATACAATCATTCCAACCCTTCCAGCAACATGCATGCAATGAAATGCACTTGGCTACCTTTTCTAATGTGTCTGTTGAGAAGGGAAAAGAGCTCACAGCTTTGAAAGAAGTCAAGGAGTCAGACCAGAAAAACTGGGACAAAAAAAAAAAAAAAAGACAACTTTCACAATCACTAAAGAATTTTGATTCTCTGGATTTCCTTAGTGTTAGTTGTTATATCTCCCTTTTCATTTCTGATTTTGCTAACTTGGATGCTCTCTCTCTGCCTTTTGGTTAGTTTGGATAAGGGCTTGCTTATCTTGTTGATTTTCTCAAAGAACCAACTCTGTTTCATTGATTCTTTGTATTGTTCTCTTTGTTTCTATTTTATTGATTTCAGCTCTCAATTTGATTATTTTCTGGTGTCTATTCCTCCTGGGTGACTTTGCTTCTTCTTGTTCTAGAGCTTCCAGGTGTGCTGTTAAGTCACTAGTGTGAGATTTGCCCAACTTCTTTATGTGGGCATTTAGTGCTATGAATTTCCCTCTTAGCACTGCTTTCATAGTGTCCCATAAGGTTGGGAATGTGGTATATTCATTTTCATTGATCTCTAGGAAGTCTTTAATTTCTTTTCTTTATTTCTTCCATGATCCATTGGTGATTCAGCTGAACATTATTCAGTTTCCATGTGATTGTAGGCTTTTTGTAGTTTCTGTTGTTGTTGAAATCTAACTTTAAACCATGGTGATCTGATAGAACACAGGAGGTTATTCCAATTTTTTTGTATCTGTTGAGATTTGCTTTGTGGTCAAATATGTGGTTGATTTTAGAGAAGATTCCATGGGGTACTGAGAAGAAGGTATATTCTATTTTGTTAGGATGGAATGTTCTGTAGATATCGATTAAGTCCATTTGAGTCATAACATCAGTTAAGTCCTTTATTTCTCTGTTAATTTTTGATTGACAGATCTGTCCAGTGGTGAGAGTGGGGTGAAATCCAGAGAATTATCAGGCCATACTTCAAAAACCTCTACTCCACAAAACTGGAAAATCTAAAATAAATGGATAATTTTCTGGATAGGCACCACATACCTAAGTTAAATCAAGACCAGATTGTTAGCAGCAGATGCTGAACAGGCCTTGTGCCTAGCCTGTTTGCTTGCCCTAAGTTGCCCTAAGGTGTCCTTTTGTTCTTCCTCTTTTCCTGTGGTCAGTGAATCACAGGATGTTTATGATACAGCTATTGCTGGAACATTGTTTCAAGAATCAGCTCTCTGCTAATTCGCTTGCGGTTTTTCTGTTTGGCTGAGCTGCTGGGAACCTGAGGACCATACCCTGACCCCATGGAGAGTGGAAGTAGCAGGGTATATAAGGCTGATGGATAGTCAATAAAGGGGCTGTCTTTGAGCGATGAATCACGATGTGTCCTGAGTGTTGCTTAACCTCGACCTCCCTTGCCAGTTCTTGGTCTCCGGCTGTGCGGGTCGAGGTACCAGATAAACTAAATAGTCTAATAACCCATAATCAGTCATTAAAAGTCTTCCAACCAAAAAAAGCCCAGATCCAGATAGTTTCAGTGCAGAATTCTTCCAGATCTTCAAAGAAGAGTTAATACCAATACTCTTTAAATTGTTCCACACAATAGAAACAGAAGGAACATTACCAAACTCATTCTATGATGCTACAATTACCCTGATTCCTAAACCAAACAAAGATGCAAAAAAGAAAGAGAACTACAGACCAATCTCCCTCATGAACATTGATGCAAAAATGCTCAATAAAATACTGGCAAACAGACTCCAAGAACACATCAAAAAAATTATCCACCATGATCAAGTAAGTAGGCTTCATCCTAGGGATGCAAGGGTGGTTCAACATATGAAAGTCTGTCAATGTAATACACCATATAAACAAATTGAAAGAAAAACAAACAAACAAACACATGATCATCTCACTAGATGCTCCAAAGGACTTTGAAAAACTCCAACACCCCTTCATGATAAAAGTCTTGGAGAGATCAGGAATACAGGGAACATACCTAAACATAATAAAGGCAATTTACAGCAATCCAAAAGACAACATCAATGTAAATGGAGAGAAACACAAAGCAATTCCAGTAAAATCAGGAATAAGGCAAGGCTGTCCACTCTCCCCATACTTATTCAATATAGTACTTGAAGTTGTAGCCAGAGCAATAAGGCAACATAAGGAGATTAGGGGGATACAAATTGGAAAGGGAGAATTCAAGCTTTCCCTATTTGCAGATGACATGATAGTATACTTGAGTGACCCCAAAGATTCAACCAAGGAACTGATACAGCTTATAAACCCTTTCAGCAACATAGCAGGGCACAAGATCAACTCAAAAAAATCAGTAGCCCTCCTATATACAATTGACAAACAGGCTGAGAAGGAAATTAGAGATACATCACCCTTTACAATAGCCACAAATGATATAAAATACCTTGGGGGTAACTCTAACGAAGGACCTGTATGACAAGAACTTTAAGTCCCTGAAAAAAGAAATTGAAGAAGATGTCAGAAAATAGAAAGATCTCCCATGAGATCTAGGTAGGATTAACATAATAAAATGGCAGTCTTACCAAAAGCAATCTGTTCGATGCAATCCCCATCAAAATACCAACACAATTCTTCATAGACCTGGAAAGAACAATACTCAACTTCATACAGAAAAACAAAAAACCCAGGATAGCCAAAAGAATCGTGTACAATAAAACAACCCCTGGAGGCATCACAATCCCTGACTTCAAGCTCTACTATAGAGTTACAGTAATAAAAAAACAGCTTGGTACTTGCATAAAAACTGGCATGTGGACCAATAGAATCGAATTGAAGACCCTGATATTAATCCTCACACCTATGAACATAAAATTTTTGATAAAGAAGCCAAAACTGTACAATGGAAAAAAGAAAGCATCTTCAACAAATGGTGCTGGCATAACTGGATGTCAACATATAGAAGGCTGCAAATAGATCCATATCTGTCACCATGCACAAAACTTAAGTCCAAGAGGATCAAAGACCTCAACATAAATCCAGTTACACTGAACTTGCTAGAAGAGAAAGTAGGAAGTAGTCTTGAATGCATTGGCACCGGAGATCACTTCCTAAATATAACACAAATAGCACAGACACTGAGAGAAACAATCAATCAATGGGACCTCTTGAAACTGAGAAGCTTTTATAGAGCAAAGGACATGGTCAAAAAGACAAAACAGCAGCCTACAGAATGGTAAAAGATCTTCACCAACCCCTCATCTGACAGAGGGCTGATATCCAGAATATATAAAGAACTCAAGAAATTAGACATCAAAATGCCCAACAGTCCAATTAATAAAAGACTATAGAGATAAACAGAGAATTCTCAACAGAGGAAGCTCAAATGGCTGAAAGACATTTAAGGAATTGCTCAACATCCCTAATCATCAGGGAAATGCAAATCAAAACAACTCTGAGATACCACCTTACGCCTGTCAGAATGGCTAAGATAAAAAACACTGAAGACACTTTATGCTGGAGAGGATGTGGAACTAGGGGAACTCTCCTCCATTTGCTGGTGGGAATGCAAGCTTATACAACCACTTTGGAAATCAATATGGTGCTTTCTTAGAAAACTGGGAATCAATATCCCCCAAGACCCAGCTATACCACTCTTGGGCATATACCCAAGTAATGCTCAATCATACCACTTGCTCAGCTATGTTCATAGCAGCATTGTTTGTAAAAACCAGAACCTGGAAACAACCTAGATGCCCTTCAGCTGAAGAATGGATAAATAAAATGTGATACATATACACAATGGAGTACTACTTAACAGAGAAATGCTGTGGGATATTCTGTATGGCAAATGTGTTGTTCTGATTGGTCAATAAATAAAACACTGACTGGCCAGTGGCTAGGGAGGAAGTATAGGCAGGACTAACAGAGAGGAGAAAAGAAAGAACAGGAAGGCAGAAGGAGTCACTGCCAGCCGCCGCCAGGACAAGCAACATGTAAAGATGTCGGTAAGCTATGAGCCGCATGGCAGGGTATAGATTTGTGGAAATGGATTAACTTAAGATATAAGAACAGTTAGCAAGAAGCCTGCCACGGCCATACAGTTTGCAAGCAATATAAGTCTCTGTGTTTACTTGGTTGGGTCTGAGTGGCTGTGGGACTGGCAGATGACAAAGATTTGTCCTGACTGTGGGCAAGGCAGGAAAACTCTAGTTACAGAGAAAAACAATGACATCATGAGGTTCACAGGCAAATGGATGAATCTAGAAAAAATCATCCTGAGTGAGGTAACCCAGACTCAGAAAGACAAACATGGTATGTACTCACCCATAGGAGAATACTAGATGTAAAGCAAAGGATGACTAGACTGCTACTCACAACTCCAAGGAGGCTACCTAGTAAAGAGTACCCTAAGAAAGACACAGGGATCCCCAATGTTAGAAAAATGGATGAGATCTACATGAACAAACTGGACGTGAGCTGGGGAGCGCAATGAAGGGCAACGGTCAGGGGAAAGAGAGCTTAGGGGAGTGGGAGATCCCAGCTGGATCAAGAACAGAGAGGGAAAAGAAGGAAAGAGATACCATGATAAATGAAGACCCCATGGGAATAGTAAGAAGCAAAGTGCTAGAGATGTCCCCAGAAATCCACAAAGACAGCTTCACAGTCGACTACTGGCAATGGTCAAGAGAAAGCCCGAACTGACCTACTCTGGTGATCTGATGGCCGAATACCCTATCTGTCGTGATAGAACTCTCATCCAATGACTGATGGAAGCAGATGCAGAGATCCACAGTCAGACCCCAGGTGGAGCTCCAGGAGTCCAATCGGTGAGAGAGAGAAGGGATTATATGAGCAAGAGATATTGAGACCATGATTGGAAAAAGCACAGAAACAGTCTTCCCCAGAAAAAAGCACACCAATTGCTTATCTAATACCAAACGATCAGCTCTTAAAACAAAAACAGACAAGTAACATCATATAGACTGGTGGGTTTTAGTAATGTATTCAGGAATACACAAACACACACATGTGTGTGTGTGTGTGTGTGTGTGTGTGTGAGAGAGAGAGAGAGAGAGAGAGAGAGTGCAGATGTATATAATCAAAACCAAGTGACAGCTCATACTGGAGAGGATGTGGAGCAAAGAGAACACTCTTCCATTGCTAGTAGGCATGCAAATTTATACAGCCACATTGGTACATTCATACAATTGAGTTTACTCAGCTGTTAAAAAAAATAACATCATGAAATTTTCAGGCAAATAGTGGAACTAGACAAAATTATCCTGAGTCAGAAAGGATCCTAACGTAATCATCATCAGAGAAGCTTCATCCAACAACTGATGAAAAGAGATGCAGAGACCCACAGTCAATGCAGAGACCCACAATCAAACACTAAGCAGAGCTTGGAGAATCCTGTGGAAGAGGGGAAGGAAAGAGGCAGGCGGATCAAGGATACCACAGAATCAGGTAACCTAGGCTCATAGGGGCTGTGGTGATTTGAAAGAAATTGGACTGCAAAGGAATTGGCACTATTAGAAAATATGGCCTTGTTGAAAATGATGTGTCACTGTGGTGTTTGGCTTTGAGGTCTCCTTTGCTTAATCTACACCCAGTGTCTCAGTTCACTTCCTGTTGCCTTTGCATGAAAACGTAGAATCTCCCAGTACCGTGTCTGTTGCACTCGCAGTACTCCTAGACTCCATGCTCCCTGCCGTGATGATAATGCACTAAATCTTTGAAAGTGTAAGCAGCAATCCCAATTAAATGTTTTCCCTCATAAGAGTTGCCATGGTTATGGTATCCTTTCACAGCAGTAGAAACCCTAGGTAAGACAGGGGCTCACAAAGACTGAACTGACAATCAGGGAGCCTGCATGGCTTTGACCTAGGCCCTCTGTGTATATGTTATAGTTGTGTAGCTTGGACTTCTTGTGAGACTTCCATAAGTAGAAGCTGGGGCTATCTCTGACTCCTTTGCCTGCGTTTGGGAGCCCATTCTTCATACTGGGTCCCTCATCCAGCCCAAATACAAGGGGAGATGCCTAATCTTAATGCAACTTGATATGTGTGTTTGGTTATTGAGATGCCTGCGCTTTTCTGAAAAGAGAAAGAGTGAATGAGGTGTGATGGAAGGATTAATGGGGGAGAGGGAGCGAAAACTGCAGTCAGGGTGTAATATATGAGAGAAGAATTTTTAAAATGCTGTAAATTTTAAAGAACACAGTGAGGGGAAAATGAGAGGGTTTGGAGGGAGGAAAAGGAATTTGGGAAATAATGTCTTATATTATGATCTCAAAAAACAAAAGAAACAACTAAAATACAGAACAGAAAGTAAATCACAAAATGAAAGGAAACAAAAATCATCTATTATACTTGCCTGTTGAGGTAAAAATTAAAGATGATTTTTGAGTATCCAAGCTATACAGCATTGGGACAAATGTGGTGAGGTGCAAATCTTCATGAGTTTGAAGCTAGACCAGTCTACATAATGAGTTCTAGTACAAGGAAGACTAAGAATCTCAATCAATCAGTCAATCAATCAATCAATATTAAAATTAATTAATTTATTGTTATATTCAATGTTTACTATAAAATGTTAACTCTGGCATGTTAAGGTTTTATAATCAGATTAAATTAAATTATTCTTTCTAGGAAGTCCAGCAGTTTATTTACTCTAGACATCAATTTTCATAAATTTAGTATTCTATTCATGTAGTTACATATGTTCTGTTTTATGGCTAAAGCCTGTTCCCCTGATCATTGCCAGAATTTGGAAAGGATATATAACAAAGTTATAGAAATAGACCAATGAGCTAACACAGAGCACAGGATCCTAATACATATATGCTTCTCTAGAACCTCTAGTAGCTTTCAACAAGTACTTTAGAATCTTAGAATTAATGCCAGGTGTGGTGGCACATGCCTTTACATGCCTTTAATCCTATCACTCAGGAGGCAGAGGCAGGAGGATATTTTTGAGGCTAGCCTTGTCTATAGATAGAGTTCCAGGACAACCAGGGTTACACACAGAAATCTTGTCTTGGAAAAAAATACTTAGAACTAAAAAATTATGTGTCCAAGAAAAGTAAGTGGCAGAGCTAGAAATGAAAATTTTGATAGTTCTAAGCGTAACCTTCACTGACTGAAATGAATGTAACATTAAGTGGCCAACTCCCCTTCTAGGGCAGATGTGAGTTTTAAAATAAAACAATGCATGACTGAGGAGTTAGCTGGGGAGATAAGGGCACTTAAGTACCACGTTCTCAGCACCTAGCAAAAAGCCAGGTACTGCACGTACCTATAACGTTAGTAGTGTGTAGAGGACAGTGCTGAAGACAGAAAGGAAGACGGCTGGCACCTGCTTATCAGTCACTCTCGCCAAAATAACAGAGCTCCAGGGTCAATGAGAGAACCTGACTCCAGGAAACAGGACAGAGTGGGACAGAGCAGCATACCAGATATCCTGTGGTCTCAGTATACTAGAGTATTGGTGCAAACAACTGCAAATACACGAGTACAGTTCACACATACATTCACCATGTACACAAACATTTTTAGAAATGAAGAATATGTCAAAATTCAAATAAGGTGACATAGGCAAATGTGCCATTTTAAAATTGTTTAAATATCAAAGTAAGTGGAAGACAGCATTATTTGAAAAGTAATATTTTATTTTGTTAAAAAAGGGACAAAAAAAATTCCAAACTAAAGTGTTAATTCAGTCATTTATAGGACGCTTTGTTTAAGTTGTGTAACATCTTATCCTGAGCTTTTTATCTTTAAAAACAGATAAGAAAGTCGCAGTGGTGGCACACGCCTTTAATCCCAGCCCTTGAGAGGCAGAGGTAGGCGGATCTCTGTTGCTTCAAGGTCAGCCTGGTCTAGAGTTCCAGGACAGCCAGAGCTACACAAAAAGACCCTGTCTCAGAAAAACAAAAATAAAATAAAATAAAAATTAGAAGCCGATGAGAAGGCACTGTTTTGCCATCACCGCATAGTTGAAAGTGTGCAGTGAGGACATTCCCCAGCAGACGTGACAGGAAACGCTGCTGTGCTGGGACCTTGGAAGGCAAAGGGAGCTCTTTTTTTTTTTTAATTTGTTAAATTCTTTTTTTTCTTTTCTTTTGTATTAAGAAATTTTCTATTCATTTTGCATACCAACCAGATTCCCTCCCCTCCCTCCTCCCATCCCGCAGCCTTTCCCTCCCATCCCAATCCCCATTCCCACCTCCTCCAAGGCAAGGCCTCCCATGGGGAGTCAGCAGAGTCTGATACACTCAGTGGAGGCGGGTCCAAGCCCCTCCCTCTGGACCAAGGCTGTGCAAGGTGTCCCACAATAGGAGTGGGCTCCAAAAAGTCAGCTCATGCCCTAGTGATGATGGATCCTGATCCCAACTAGGGGGCCCCTTAAGCACATCAAGCTACGTAACTGTCTCACCTATGTCCAGTCCCATGGAGGCTCCTCAGGAATTGGTCCACAGTTCATGAGTACCCTCTAGTTTGGTTTGATTGTCTCTGTACATTTCCCTATCATGATCTTGATGCCCCTTGCTCATAGAATCCCTCTTCTCTCTCTGGACTGGACTCCTGGAGCTCGGCCTGGTGGTTGACTGTGGATCTTTGCATCTGCTTCCATCAGCTACTGGGTGAAGGCTCATGTATGTCCTTCTGAGTCTGCGTTATCTCACTAAGGATATATTCTAGTTCCATCCATTTACCTGCAAATTTCATGGCGGAACTCTTGTGATTAAACTATCTTCATGTCTGTGGGGCATTTACTTGATTGCTAATTTATGTAAGCAGACCTATCCTTGGCAGGTAATCTGATCTTTATATAATAAATGCAGCTGAGCAAGCCACAGAAAACAGACCATTAAAAACATTTCCCCCGGGCTCTGTTTTAGTGCCTCCCTTAGGTTTCTGCCTCAGCTTCCTTGGAAGGATGGACTGTAGCATGCAAATCATATAATCCCTTTCTTCTCCATGTTTTTTTCCTCTGTGTTTCATCACAGCAGTAGAACATATGTATTCTAGAAATCATAAGAAACTCAAATATCTTTTTTGTTTTTATGATTGTTTGTATCTCCATAAAGAAATGTGGGTTAATTTAAGCATACTGAATACATTTAAAAGTGTAATCTTGATTGAGTTAGGCATTTCTGATTCAATTTGAATTTAGCTTAATGTTTTTCAAATATATCAAACAATGATTAAGGTTGCTTGGAGACCATGACCTTTAAAATCTAGCAATAAATACTAAGATTAAAAATCCCCTTACTGGCATAAACACTGGAGGATTGAGAAAGGTCAAATAAGACAAATACTACTGCCATGGTTATATATGTATACACACAAAAACATAAATTCTTATTGGATCATTGAAAATACCGTCTGTTCCTAGCACTATGGTAGGGGCATTAACATTTGTTCCCTCATTAAATTCTCACATTCTGTTACTTGAATAAGAGGAAATTATGGCCCTAAGAATTTAAATGAATTTCCTTCTGTAGCACATTCAGTAAATTGCTGAACTGAGATTTGGCGTTTGTCATACCTTGCCATAAGAATCAATGTCGTTCTCATCAAACAGGCTGCCTGTAGCACATTATTCTAACAATAGTTTTTTCTGCATAAATTGTTAATTCTAAAGCCACCATTTCTGTATGTCTGGCCCCAGTGAGCTTTCTTTCTCTGCACACTATTTTCTGAAACTTTCAAAATGATATCTATATGGAAAAGCAAAACTAAAAAGGGCGACTTTATTATTTTTCATTTTATTGATTTAAAGGTCATTACAAATTCAAGCTATTTTCCCTGTAGCTTTCCCTAATTTCATATAACTCCCCAGTCATTCCTGACCTTTGGAACACTTATAAAGTTTTACCATACTTTTTGTCTGACTTTACACATTGATACATCACTGTATTCATTTCATATGTAGAACTGTTTTGCTAATTTGAAGCAAATATTTTCATGCTTGAAACCAGTTTAATGTGTTACTTGAAAGACGGGAAATAAACATAGAAGAATTGTTCTATGTATGAATTTATTACATTTTCTGTCTCTGCTTTTCTGTCTGCCTGTCTCTCTCTCTCTCTCCTTGTATGTGTGTGTGTTTATGTGTTGGTGTGTGTGTGTGTGTGTGTGTGTGTGTGTGTGTGTGTGTGCTGTGAATTGATATAGGATCAAATAACAATCGTTCTAGTTTTATATGTGCCTATTCACTTGATGCTGAAATTATCAATAGTCTGTTAAGATACAACAATAAAGACAGGTATTCTGTGTTTTTAGGCAGCAACACCCAAGTATGTTCTTTCTAACTACTAAATTTACAGTTTGTGTTTTCCTATTTCTATTGCTCCATTGACAGCTGTCAACATTGTTGGGAGCCTAGCAGATTAAGTTTATCCCTTCTTTGGTAAAGAGTGCTTTATTTGATGATGATAACCATATTGTTTTTGTTTTCAAAGATTTATTTTAATCATGTATACATGTATGTCTTTCTGTGTGTGAGTATGTGTATATATGTGCCAATACCAAAAGAGGTCAGAGACATTGAGTCTCCCTGGAGCTAGAGTTATAGGAAGTTATGAGCTATCAAACATGTGTGTTATGAACTGAACTCTGGACCTATGCGAAAACAATAACAGTTCTTTCCCACTGAGCCACCTCCCCCTCCCAATACTGGCTTGAAGAAACCAGGATTAGTCAATTTATTTATCATAATACATTCTCTGATAATCAGTGATTTGAGGATAGCAATAACATATAGCTTTGGTATAGCCTAGGACTCATGAAAAGTTCTAGGAAAATTTACTACTGAGATATTTAATTATAAAGCCTTAAATATTCTTAGGTTATGAATAACTAGTGGTTTAAGAAATAACTATCTTTCTCTTGATCTAGTGGTAGGTGAATTTAAAGGGCAACCAGAAACCATATTTTCAAAGGCCCTTGAACAGGTGCCAAAGAGAATGATTGATGAGACAATTTAGATCCAATCTTTCCATTTTTTTTCTAATTCATTTTATACATTGATGCAACATATTATATTCTAAAATATTGGATAAGGAAAGGTTTCAGTTTTGTGTCTAGCCCTACTCACTTGATAAGTAAAGAAATACTATAGTCAGAGAAGTACGCTTGAAATTTTCAATTATATAGCTCATTACTTATTACAAAACAAAAAAGAAAAAATGGTCAAAATGCCCCGCATAGGCTCATAATGTTTGGCATTATTTGAAAGGATTAGGACATGTGGCCTTGTAAGAGTAGGTGTGACCCTGTTGGACAAAGTTTATAATTGGGGGTAGACTTTGAGGTTTCAGAAGCTCAAGTCAGGCCAGTTTGCTTACTTTCTTTCTGCTGCCTGAAGATTCAGATATAAAACTCTTGGTTAATTCTCCAGAACTTTGTCTGCCTACATAGTGCCATGCTTCCCACCATGATAATAATGCACAAAATTCCTGAACAATAAACTATCCCAACTTAAATGTTTTCTTTTAGAGTTTTGTTTTAGAGTTTCCATGATTCATGGTGTCTCTTCAGAGCAATAGAAACCCTAAGACAAATCACTTTTGTGTCCTGTAATTTTCATTATATATTTGTAAAGCAAGAAATTAAAAATTGGTGGTCAACGATGCAATAATGCCTCCTGAGAGGAAAATTCTAATTGGGGTGCTAAATAAATAACATTCATTTTTAGATAACATCTACAGAACCCAGAGAGTAAATGTTTACATATGCAATATGTTTACATATGCAAGCAACAATAATTAACAGAGTCACCTCCTTCAAAAATTGTCAGAAGTCAAAATTTACGTGGAATAGTAAACAAAAAAATAAATGATGACTATTTATTTTAAAGTATAACTCTATTATTATAGTGAAGATTTATTAGTAACTAAAGTAGAAACATTCATTTTGTGAATAGCACTGTTCAAAAGTTGCTGTCAATTAACGAATCTACTTCTCAGAATACACATTTGTTTAACAAATGTCTCCGTTTTATTACAAAGTCTCATTTCAGTTAGTTCTTTGTTTTTAATGTGTTGAGATATTGGAATCTATCAGATCTTCAACTAGTTTGACCCTCTATTTCTATTGTCTGTCCGGTTTCCCTTGTTAAATAACTGTGAATTCTTGGGAAGAGTTATATAGGTTCCTTCAGCATGTGTATTATCCTTGCCTTACTTTAGAATCTGATAGTATGTCATACCATTGTTCTCCATTTCTTAAAACATTTCTCCTCTTTCCTTCTTTGTTAGAAATGTCGCCATTATTTTTGGGAGATCTTACCTCACTATTTACATCATTTCACAATTTTTAATATACTGTTTTTACTTCCTAAGATAAATATTGTATATTAAATATTGAAAAACTCATAGGCCAGATCCTTAAAACCCTTTCTTTAGCTCATATATACAACCAAGCACCTATGCCTGTGAATAACTAAAATTTTCTATCATTGATCTAAAGATTGGGAAACGTGTCAAGGAATGGTGTCTAGTGCCTCTTTACTGTACCTTCATATTGTTGAACACAAGAAGAGAAGCCAGTAAAAATTGTTTCTGATGGGCTTAACCCCAATAATATGAGCTCCTAAGAAGGCTCCTATCCTAGCAGTGAGGGAGATCCCTCGTGGCTTATTTATATCTTAAAGGTCTAATCTGCACCTAGTATCATCTTAGGAACACTTTACCTTTAGGAAGATTTCCTTAAACCCTTAAACCACAGCAACTTTATTTCTTTTACTCTCATGTGATTTCACTGAATAACTAAAAATTGAAGTTACCTACATCCTGAATAAAAGCTTATGTACAATTTGTACAATATACATTGTTTTCCCCACACACCTTTACATTGAATTTCTCAAGAGTCAGTTAATATTGTTCAGTTATTCACTAAAATATTGAGAATACCTTTTCATTCCCTCTCTTAGAGTCTTGTTCAAACCAAGGATAAGCAAATCTTGTCAACTTTGAATCTAAAAATTTGCCTAGATCTCCTATTGCTGATCATATCTATGTACTTAATGCAAATAAAAAAAACCATTCCATGTACATCTTGACAGAGTTAATGGATTAGACTCTTATATCTGTAATCATTCTCTGAGTTTGTGCCTTACTGTAACATTTAAGAAAATTAGATATAAAGAAATCATTAATACCTATATAGACAAAAAGCACATGTAAAGGTATATTTGAATAAGTATTTTACAGTATTGCTTAATACTGAATTCCTACTGAAATGTAGGAAAATATTGAATATAATAAAATTAATAAAAAGATTCTCCAATGTTGAAAATTTTTAAGTTTTTACCTTATATCTGTGACCTTGTTGAAAAATAATTCAGTTTTTCTATAATTACATTACAAAATTTACAAAAGAAAGAAGAAAGAGAAAATCAGTAGAGAATAAACAAAGAAACTTAGAGGAGAGAATTTTCTCAAGGTGTCCATAGAGCACAACGAGCCAGCAGAGTGTTTGGGAGTATCTGGGATGGGTTTTGTTTCTCACATCCAAAAGTTACAGAATGTAGATTTGATGGCATAACAAGAGCCACATTAGGGATAAACTGACCTTAGAACCTGGAAAGGACTGCAAGCCACCTCCATATTCCTCAAGACTCCAATTACTACAAGTTCTTAGCCATATATATTGAACAATATACCTAAACTAATTACTTGGAGGAAAATCTGGGAGGCAAAATATAACAATAGTACAAGACTCTTACAGACAGGCTGTTTAAGTCTACTAACATTGCTATAGCAACTTGTTGTATACTGGGTAACAGAAATTTAAGTCATCAAGTTCAGGAGGCTGGAGGTCTAAGGTCAGACAAGGGCAGTGTCTGCTGAAGCCATTTTCAGACTTCTTAAAGCATCCTCTTGTGTAGGACAAATCAAATTCCAATGGGCTCCTTTTTCATGGCATCATTACTGATGAAGGCTCTGCCTTCTCAGTGTCACCTCTCAAAGCCCTTTTCAACAGATAAATTTGGGAAAAGAGTAAGCATTTAGGTCACAATATGCAAGCATAAAAATTCTTAGAAGGATATTGTAGTAGAATGTAAGTCTCAATAAAATGAACCTTTGATTTTTGTAGCAAATACTGATAATTATGCAAATGCTTATATATTTACATAATTAGAAGTGGCTTATAGACAAAGATATTCTTTACAGAAGGGAAACTTAAACACAGCTTACAGATAAATCAAGAACCAAACTGCAGTTAGAGTCAAAGGAAGCATTTCACGTTTGAAGATTGTAAGTGGAAACATACAAAAGATACTTGCTTCCAATTTTGAGAATTAGAGACTGAAGCACAGGTACGATTCTAAAGTGTGGAAGCAAAGTCTATATTGGAATCATAAAGAAAAATAAAGATTTCCTCTATGGGGTGGAGGTAAAGTGTGAAGGCGAGCTTGAGCCTCAGCAAGTTTAAAAAGATAAGTTTACAGTGAAAATACTAAGTTTCTAAGAATTATACAAATATATTATTTAAATATACGAAGTACCCTGACTTCTCAGGTGAGAATAATTATGATGGTTTCTGGCATCGTAAGATGTGAATGGCTAGTACAGTCAAATGGGCTTCCCACTAGTACCCCTTCTGTGCTGACATGCACTGCTGTCAGTTTAAAGTGTTGAAAATATTGCTAAATAAAACCTGAACACTTATTTGCTGCTTACCTCTGTACCTAATGTTGGGAAGAGAATAGATAATAACAGAAAGAAAAGAGATTTATTATTTTTTTCACCATTTTGTTTGTAAAATAACTTCATAAAGAGTGAAGTGCTTTGCCGCCTCACCTCTTTCTCTCTCTCCTCTTAGCCTCTCTTCTCTGAATGACCCTGGCTGTACTAGAACTTGTTCAATAGACCAGGTAAGCCTCAAGCTCAGAGGTCTGCCTGTCTCTGTGCCCTGAGTGCTTGAATCAGAGGTGTGTGCCACCACCTCCCAGCCACATTTTTGCTCTTTCAGCCATGAATTGGCAATGCTTGTTAACTTGCTTGAAGGTAAAATGTTCACAGGTAGCAGCCATAGCATTAGGATGATAATAACTCAACATATAAATATATTTTATTCAAAAATAGTTCTACCTTTCATTTATATATGTTTTTTATTTACTTATTTTACATCCTGGCCCCAGTTTCCCCTATTCCCTCTCCTTTCAGTCTGACTCCTCACCCACCACTCTTACCAACTCCAACCTACTCTTCCTCCTTATCTGCTTAGGGAATGGCAGGTCTTCCATGAATATCAACAAAACATGGCATATCAAGTTGAATTAAGACTAAAACAACTCCTCCTGTACTAAGGCTGGGCAAGATGAACAGGAGGAGAGTCCCAAAAGACAGTATAAGAGTAGACGGCAGCCCCTGTTCTCACTGTTAGGAGTCCCACAAGAGGACCATGTACACAACTGCAACATGTATGAAGAGCACCCAGGTCAGACCCGTTTAGGCTCCCAGGTTGTCTTTCAGTCTCTGAGTGTCCATGAGCCCAGGTTAGTTGATTCTGTGAGGTTTCTTATGGTGTCCTTGAGCCCCCTGTCTCTTCTGCAGGATTCTCAAAACTCATCTTTTTCCATCAGATGCTGGATGGAGCCTCCCTAACGACAACTGGGCTAGGCACCAATCTGGTCAGAGGGGATGGCCGGTTCAGGCTATGTATCCACTATTCCTAGGAATCTTAGCTGGGGTCATCCTTGTGGGTTCCTGGGAGATTCCCTTGCACTGGGTTTTTATCTGACCCCCAAATGCCCCCTCTTTCCAGGAATCTCTTTCAGTCTTCTCCCCCTCCACTCCTAGCCCCAACCTGATCATCCATGTTCCATCCCTACCCACCCTCAGGCCACTCACAAACTCTCTTCTATTTCCCCTTCCCAGGGAGATTCAGCATTCCCCATGAGCCCTCCTTGTTACCTAGTCTATCTAGGTCTGGGATGGTAGCATAATTATCCCTTATTAGGGCTATTATCCACTTATGAATGTGTACATATAATGTTTGCTTTCTCAGTCTGGGTTACCTCACTCAGGATGAATTTTTTGGTTTTTTGTTTTTTGGGTTTTTTTGTAATTCCATCCATGTGCCTTCAAATATCCCGGTGTCCTTGTTTTTAACAGCTGGGTAATACTCTCTTCTGTAAACATACTACATTTTCTTTATCTATTTCTCACTTGAAGAATATATAGTTGTTTCCAGGTTCTGGCTATTACAAATAAAGCAACTATGAACATAGTTGAGCTGTTGTCCTTGTGGTATGATTAGGCAAACTTTGGGCATATATGCTCAAGAGTTATATAGCTGGGTCATGTGGTAGATGGATTCCTGTTTAACCTGAGAAACTGCTATATTGATTTCCGAAGTGGCTGTACAAGTTTTCACTCACAACAGCAGTGGAGGAGTCCTCTCCTTGCTACACATCCTCTCCAGGATGAGCAGTCGATAGATAGAGTTTTTGAACTTAGCTATACTGAGAAGTATAAGACAGAATCTCCGAGTCATCTTGACTTTCATTTCCCTCATGTATAAGCATGTTCAATATCTTGTTAAGTGTTTCTCAGCCATTTGAGATTCATCTGTTGAGAATTCTCTGTTTATATCTGTACTCCATTTTTAAATTGAATTATTTGGTTTCTAGAGTTTGTTTTATGTTTTGAAAATCAGCCCTCTATTGGATGTGGAATTGGTGAAGATCTTTTCCCATTCTGTGGGTGGCTATTTTATCCTAAAGACAATGTCCTTTGCATTACAGAAACTTTTCAATTTCATGAGGCTCCAGTTCCAATTTTTGTTCTTAGTGCCTGTGTTTTGTTCAGGAAGTTTTCTCCTGTGCCAATGCACTTGAAATTATTTCCCACTTTCTCTTCTATCAGGTTCAGGTTATCTGGATTTATGTTGTCATTGATACACCTGAAGTTGAGTTTTGTGCAGGGTGATAGGTATGGACCTATTTGCTTCTTCTACATGCTGACATCCAAATGGACCAGCACCAGTTGTAGAAGATGCTTTCTTTTTTCCAGTGTATAATTTTGGCTACTTGTTGAAAATCAGGTGTCCATAGGTGTGTGGATTTACTTTGAGGTCTATGATTCATTTCCATTGATCCACTTGCTTGTTTCTATGCCAATGCCATGCTGTTTTTGTTACTATAGCTCTGTAGTAGAGCTTGAAATCAGGGATGGTGATACCTCTGGAATTTCTTTTACTGTACAGGATTGCTTTACCTGTTCTTTGCTTTTTTTTTTTTCTTTATGAAGTTGAGTATTGTTATTTCAAGGTCTGTAAAGAATTGTGTTAAGATTTTAATGAGCTTTTATTGAATCGGTACATTTATTTTGGTAAGATGTCCATTTTTACTATGTTAATCCTACTAATCCATGAGCATGGGAGATCTTTCCATCTTCTGATATTTTCTTCATTGACTTGAAGTTCTTGTCACACAGGACTTTCACTTGCTTGGTTAGAGTAACAACAAGTATTTTATAATATTTTAAGCTATTGTAAAGAGTGTTGATTCTCAGATTTCTTACCCAGCCCATTTATCATTTGTATATATGAGGGCTATTAATTTTTTTCACTTAATTTTGTGTCCAGCCACTTGATGAAAGACGTTTATCTTCTGTAGGAGTTCCTTGGTCAGGTTTTTGGGGTCACTTATGTATACTATCATATCATCTGCAAATAATGATACTTTGACTTCTTCCTTTCCAATTTGTATACTTTGATTTCCTTTAGCTGTTCTCTCTTGGTCTGGCTAGAACTTCAAGTACTATATGGAATAGGTATGCAGAGAGTGAACAACATTGGCTTGTTCTTGATTTTAATGGGATTGCTTAAAGTTTCTCTTCATTTAATTTGATGTTGGCTATTGTCTTGCAGTATATTACTATTGTTATGCATAGGCATGTTCCTTTTTTCCCTGATCTCTCCAACACTTTTATCATAAAGGGGTGTTACATTTTGACAAAGGCTATTTCAGCATCTAATGAAATGAGCATGTGGCTTTTTTTTCCTTTTAGTTTATCTATATGGTGGATTACATTGATAGATTTTCATATGTTGAACCATCCCTACATTCTGGCATGAAGCCTACTTGGTCATTGTGGCTTATCTTTTTGTTTTTTTTCTTGGATTCAGTTTGATAGTGTATTAGTGAGTATTTTTCATCAATGTTTGAGTGAAATTGATCTGTAATTATTTTTCTTTGCTGATTATTTGTGTGGATTGGGTATCAGGGTGACTATAACCTCATAGAAAGAATTTGGAAATGTTCCTTCTGTTTCTATTTTCTGGGATAATTTAAAGAGTATTGATATTAGTTCTTCTTTGAAAGTCTGATAGAATTCTGGCCTTGGGTTTTTTCTTTTCTTTTCTTTTTTCTTTTTTTTTTTTTTTGGTTTGGAGACTTTTGATGCCTGCTTTGATTTCCTTGGGTGTTATCAGTCCATTTAAATTGTATATCTGATCCTGATATAATTTTGGTAAGTAGTGTTGATCAATAAATATTTCATTTCTTTTAGAATTTTCTGTTTTTGTAAAGTATAAGTATTTGAAGTATGACCTAATGATTCTTTGGATTTCCTCAGAGCCTGATTTTATGTCCCACTTTTAATTTCTGATTTTGTTGATATGGATATTCTCTCTGCCTTTTAGTTAATTTGGATAAGGGTTTATCTATTTTGTAGATTTTCTCAAAGAACCAACTCTTTGTTTCATTGACTCTTTGTTTTGTTCCATTTCTATTTATTGATTTTGGCCCTCAATTTATTTCCTGCCACCCACTCATTTTAGGTGTGTCTGCTTCTTTTTGTTTTAGAGTTTTCAGGTGTGCTGATAAGTTGCTAGTATGAAATCACTCCAAATTCTTCACGATGGTATTTAGTGCTATGGTCTTTCCACTTAGCACCACTTTCATTGTGTCCCACAAGTTTGGATATATTGTGCATTAATTTTCATTAAATTCTAGGAAGTCTTTAACTTCTTTTTTTTATATTACTTCCTTGACCCAGTTTAACTCAATATAGAGTTTTTCAGTTTCCTTGAGTTTTTAAGTTTTTGTTGTTTCTGTTTTTGTTTTTGTTTTTGTTTTTTGAAATCCAGCTTTAATCCATGGTGGTCTGAGATGAAACAGAGGCTTATTTTTGTATATGTTGTGACTTACTTTGTGGCCAAGCATATATTCAATTTTGGAGAATGTTCCATGCAATGCTGAGAAGGTATATTATTTTATGTTTGTGTGAAATGTTCTGTAGATATTTGTTAGGTCCGTTTGAGTCTGTTAGTTCTGTTATTTCTATGTTTAGTTTCTGTCATTGTGACCTGCACATTGGTAAAAGAGGGGTGTTAAAGTCTCCTACTATTATTGTTTAGGATTCAATGTGTGATGTAAGCTTTAGTAATGTTTATTTTACAAGTGTGGGTACCCTTGCATTTGTGGCATAGATGTTCAGAATTGAGACATCTTGGTAGATTTTTCCTTTGATGAGTATGAAATGTTCTTCTCCTCTTTGATTAATTTGGTTCAGAAGTCTATTTTTTAAATATTTGGATAGCTACACCAGCTTGCTTCTTAGGTACATTTGATTGAGAAATCTTTTCCTAACCCTTGTCTGTCTTTGATGATGAGGTGTGTTTCTGGAATGGAGCAGAATGTTTGATCCTGTTTTTGTGTCCATTATGTTAGCTTGTGTTGTTTTATTGGCAAATTGAGGCCATTGATATTGAGGGACATTAGTGACCAATGATTGTTAATTATTTTTGTTATTTTGATATTGGTTTTGGTACTGTGTTTGTGTGTGTGTGTGTGTGTGTGTGTGTGTGTGTGTGTGTGTGTGTGTGTGTGCATATGTGTGTTTCTTCGAGTTTAGCTGTTCTGAGATTATCTATTGCTTGTGTTTTTGTGGATGTAGTTAACTTCCTGGGGTAGGAATATTCCTTCTAGTACCTTGTATAGGGCTATATTTATGGATAGATATTGTTTAAGTTTGACTTTGTCATGAAATACCTTGTTTTTTCCATCTATGGTGATTGAGAGTTTTCTTGTATAGTAATCTTGAATGACATCCCTGGTCTCTTGATTTCTGTAACAAATCTGTGTAGGACCTTCTGGATTTTAGGCTTGTCATTGAGAAGTTGGGTGTGATTCTAATAGGTCTGCCTTTATATGTTACTTGGCCTTTTTCTCTTGTGAGTTTTAATATTTTTCACTGTTCTGTATGGTTAGTGTCTTGATTATTATGTGGTGAGTATTTTCTTTTCTGATCCTCTATACCATGTTCTGTAAGTTTCTATACCTTTATAGGCATCTACTTCTTTAGATTGGAAAATTTTTCTTCCATGATTTTGTTACATATATTCTCTGTGATTTTGAACTGAGTTTCTTCTCCTTCTTCTATTCCTATTTTTCTTACTTTTGGTCCTTTCATAGTGTCCTAGATTTCTTGAGTGTTTTTTGCTAGGAAATTTTTAGATTTAACGTTTTCTTTGACTGATGAATCTATTACCTCTATGATATCATAATGCTGAGATTCTCTCTTCCATCTCTTGTATTCAGTTCATGATGTTTGCATCTGTAGTTTCTGTTCACTTAACCTGATTTTCCATTTCCAGGATATCCTCTGTTTTTCTTTTTACTGCTTCCATTTCCATTTTCAGATCCCAGTTTCCTTGATGTCTTTGTTTTTCTTGGCCTTCCTTTAGGGATTTATTGATTTCTTCCATTTCTTGTTTGTCTTTTCCTCAAAATTTTAAGGATTTGTTCATATCCTCTTTAAGGATTGCTATCATATTCATAAGATCATTTTAAGATTATTTTCTTATGTTTAAGCTGTGTTGGATTGTTCAGCTCTTTTTATTGTAGGATTGCTGGGCTCTGATGTTGCCATATTGCCTCTCTGTTAATGATTGTGTTCTTACACTGGTGTTTAAGCATTTGGATTTGGGATTTAGATCTAGGCATTGATTCCTGCATTTGTCTTTGTTGGATGGGTGTTTTACTCCTTGGTTTCTCTTCCTTTCTGGCCTGGGGTTCCTAGATCATTACTGACCTTTGGAAATATAGAAGTCTTGGATTCCTAAGTCCTGCTTAGTTCTGGTAAAGCTGAATACTTCTTCCAAGTAGTAGGTTAGGATATGGAGCCCAGGGATGGTGGTACAGTCTGGGGTTTCTGGAAGCTTTAAAGGGCTGTAGCAGGCAGTATGAAGTGTCTTCCCTGGGGTCCCTTGAGCTACCCTTGCCTCTAGTAAATATGATAGGACTGTGTGCCCTAGTGTAGAGCCCCAGAGAGGGGTGCCCATTTCACAGTTTAATCACCATATGAAACTGTTAGTTCAGTCTTTGGTTTGGTAGATTATTTATACTTGGTGACAACCTGAGTTCTAAACTATTATAAAATATATTGTTGTGTGGGGTGTGGTATTCAATGAGTTTAAATCATCCTATTTGTGGTGCTAAATCACATTGGAAAAACTGGGACAGCACTTAAGTCTTTGAACTTTTGAATATGAAAATGGAATAAAATACTTTAGTACTGTTTAAGCAATCTACTATGTGATATTTTTATTATGGCTATCTGAGAATACAATATAAGCAACAAAAGTAGGGTAAAAGTTATAAAATTTTACTTGAAGTACTAAATAAGTTAATGTTCCAACTTTTGTTATATTTAGAAGAAATAAAAAAATATAGTTTTTTCTGTGGAAGGTAATAGTAAGTATTTTTGACTATTGAATGGTTTCTGATTTTCATTTAGAAGTACACAATGTGCAAATACCATCAGAGTTACTATTTTGTACTTTTTAGTTACCATTTTCAGTTACCTTTTGGCAGATTTAAAGCAGTGAACAGATAATACTTTTACTTGGAAAAATAATAGTATATAGATTCTTGAGAAAATGAACATTTTTTTCAATTAAAAGATTTAATTTGTGCCACCAAATCTGAAAAAAGAGAAAGTAGAACAATATATATGTATAAGAAAGAAATGCTAAGAATTTTCAATGATAAATTTTTAAAAATAATTAATAAAAACATTTAAGTCTGAAGATAATGAAAGAGCAAAGATTTTTACATTATAAACTCAAAATTAATTCCAATTTTATGTGCTAAAACATACAACTTTTTATATAAGATCTAGTATGTTGCAATGAATACTCAAATCATATTACAAATCTTATAAGCATTTATATTTGGGAAGTCAGGGGACTAGCTGTGTGAAACTAGAATTTCAATCTTCTGCTGCTGCTACATAAGGGAATATAAGCTACCTACTGTTTATGTTACTTCTACTTATAAGGAAAAAGAAATAATCAGTTTTCAGTGCATTTTCTTGCTAAGCTCCTGTCAGTTACATCAAGTCCAAATATGCTCAAAACTATGACGAATGTCTCAGTATTGGAGAGGTTGGTGATAGCTTACATTACAAAGATCAAAAGAATTAATGATGCTAAACTGCCATTAAGTAGCATTTTTAATGTTTTACATTGAAAGGCACATAATAATATGCACACTACACATTCTTATTGGAATATGGAAGATTAATATCTCAACAGTCCTCCAGAGAGGTTTTCTTATTAGCTTCAGCAGATGGTCTTCACTTGTTAGGAATTTAGGAAGTACTACTGTGGTTTAGATCTTGGCTACAAAATTTATGGGTGGGGTCCAGCAGTTTGTGTTTATTGAAGCACTCTAGGTGATTTTGGTATGTTACATTTTAAAAATTATGCATGTTACATAAATTGTGGCCACAGTGGTTTTCATGGATATTACATCAAATTGGGAAAGTACTGGATCATGAAAACAGAAAAAGGATTGATTGGAAATAAGAAGGGTTCAGCAAGTGAGGAAAATATTAGACAATAGTCAAGAACTAACCTGGTAAAGATACATTATATTCATGTATGGTGTTGAATTTTTCCATATTTTATACATATCAGAAATTTTTGAAAATGTCTAAAAGAGAGAGGACATTTGCTCATTTATGTTCATAGCAGCTTTTTCATAATACCCAGAAACTATAAACAGCCTATATGCCCATCATCTGAAGAATAAATAAAGACAATCTGGTACGTTTACACAATGGACTATTACTCACCTGTTAAAAACAATGACATCATGAAATTTGCAGGCAACTGGATGGAACTAGAAAAGTTTATTCTGAGTAAAGTATCCCAAATCCAGAAATACAAACATGGTATGTACTCACTTATAAGTGGATAGTGGCCATAAAGTAAAGGATAACCATGCTACTACAATCTAAAGATCCAAAGAGGCTAGGTAAGAAGCAGGACTCAAGGGGGATGCATGATTCTCACTGTGAAGGTGAACTAGAAGAGATATTACAGATAGGCTGGAAGAAGAATTGGAAGCGGAAGTGAACAGAAGGGATCAGGTGCCGGGAAGAATCAGGGGGCATCTCCAGGATGAGCTAGAAACCTAGAGCAATAGAAAATCCCAGAAATTTATGAGGGTGATCCCAAGTAGACTCCTAGCAATGAAGGGTATCAAGGCTTAACTGGCTATCTCCCATATTCAAGCAAGACTTCACTGGAGGAATTGGGTCCCCAGCACAGCCAAATAACCTTTGACCTACAATTTGCCCCGCCTACAAGATATGCTAGGGTAACAGTGGCACTGAAATTACAGGAGTAGACAATCAATGCTTGGTCCAGCTTGAGACCCATAAAAAGAGAGGGAGGCCAACCCTGATACTGGAGGACCAGGACCCAGATACTGAGGAGCTAGAGAGCTAGGATTGAACCAAACACGACTGGCAAAAAAAAGAAAAAAGAAAAAAAAGAAAGAAAGAAAGAAAGAAAGAAAGAAAGAAAGAAAGGAAGGAAGGAAGGAAGGAAGGAAGGAAGGAAGAAAGAAAGAACTTCTAATGTATTCTGCTATACTCACATACTCTTGTCTAGCCCAATTGTTATCAGAGAGGCTTCATCCACCCTCTGATAGAAACAGATACAGAGACCCACAGCTAAACATTAGACACAGCTTGAGAAATCCTTCAGAGGAGAGGGATGAAGGATTTTTGGAACCAGGCAGGTCAAGAACACCACAAGAAAACCCACAGAATCAACTAAGCAGGGCTCAAAGGGACTCACAGAAACTGAAGTACCAACCAGAGAGCTTGCATGGGACAGACTTAGGCCCTCTGAATATATGTAACAGTTGTGTAGTTTGCTCCTCTTGTATGACTACTAACAGTGGGAAAAGAGGCTGTCTACAACTTTTTTATTGACTTTTGGGACCCTTTCCATCCTACTGGTGGCTCTTCCAAACTTAATAGGAGAGGCGGTGTCTAGTCTTACAGCAAATTGATATGCCAAGACTGACTAATGTGCTTGAGAGTCCTGCCCTTTTCTAAATAGAGAGGAGGAGGATTGGATGGGGATTAGCAGAGGTTGGGGAGGGAGGAAAGGAGGGAAGTCTGACCACTGGGTTGGAAAATACAAATTGATTAATTTAATAAGAGAAAGAAAATTTAGAAAATAGGTATGTTAGACTAAAAAAGAACCATAGTTTCATTGGATGTTCATTTGAGACTTAGGAATAAGAGAGCTTAAATAGTTCTATTCATAGCTTTACATCTTATAAAAGAAAAATATACTAACACAAGTGAATCAAATAAAAGTGTTATAGTAATTGTGTATGTATGAGGTTAAAATGATTGTCAACTGGGAATGAGACAGCACTGTTCTTTAGTTCTTCCAATCATATTGGGGTAATGAACACAACTTGAAGATCTTTAAACTGATTTTCTTTTTATCTTATTTTTAAAGAGGGAGAAAAATATGTTGAGTTAAAATAAATTCCTCAAATAAAATCTGATACTTTGTTAATGATATATGATATGAAAATAATTACAGATAGCATTTCAAAACATGGCGTCTTGTAATTAAAACATCTCCCCATCCTAACTGAGCAATATGCACTTCATTTTTATTCTATAACATCCTCTGGCAAGATCTACTTCTGCATTCAAACTAAATGTCTTATCATAAATTAGGCTTAGAAAACCATATTCTTTTACAATAGTCAGCACTTAAAAACACTTATTTGAAAAAAAATGAATTCTGTCATAACATCTTTTCATAATGTATCTGTCTTGGTTTGTTTTGTTTTAAAAAATTACTTTTAATTTCTTATATTGAGCTCTAGTTATGGACAAGAAATATACATTCACAAAAACCTAAAAGCATGAAAGGAATATGTGGGAATTCTTTGAGAGATAGCTAAATCAGATTGAAAACATGGATGAATTTGTCCTTGAGTTACCATCCTTTCATGAAAAATAAATCAAAGGCAAAATTCTGAAAAGGGCTTTAAGTGTAGTTTTGATTTTGGGTGCAAAAAATAACTATTTTTTAAGTGATCATTTCATGTGAAAGCTGGTTTTGTGAATTAACTTTCAGAGGAGTGAATTCACAACAGCATAAACTCTGCTGTTTAACAGAGAGTTCAAAGAAAGCATGAACTGATCAAGATGAGTTTCTCCCTAGTCCTTTTCCAAATTCAGTGGAGAGAAGATGAGTATCTAACAACATTCTACAAAGATGCCTCTCCCACAGCAATCAAAGCTGGTGTGTCAAACATTAAGATGGCTTATGGATTGTGGATAAAAGAGAGTTATTTACCTCTACATGAGTCAAATGTAATTCCACTATAGGATATATTTAGTCTTGTCTCCTTTTATGACACCAGCATAAAACAATTGACCCTTTAGATTTTGAACCTTGTACAGTCTGAACAGTCAGAATAGCCAATAAACTGAAGGATGCAAGCTAACAGTATTTCTACTGGAAATGTATTGGCAAAGAGATTATACACAGTACTCTGAAGCAAATCTAGAAGCACAAAAGGACTTGGATATTAAAACAACCCTAGCTAAGGAGCTAAGCAAGAATATTATTCCCAAACAAGAAATCTCAGCAATATAGCTGTAAGTATTAGATAAGAAATAATAAATAATAGCTAAGAGAGAGGATGACATTGAAAGACATATTAATATAATATATATTATACAAAATAAGATGAATGATGTATTTAGCCCCCTCACTTCTTGTCAAAGGGAACTCTAAGATACTGAATTCATTAGCTATTTCCTTTTATATATTTCTGTATTTACATTAATCAGCCTTTTACCTTCTTCTAGTCTCTATCACAGCAAGGGCATTCCACTCCCTCATTTTTTTTTCTACTACTCTTGACAAGCTCAAAGTTATAGTTTATAGGTCATACATGTCCCATATTTGATTTCTCCTTCTGAGGATTGTGTCAGTTGAGGATAAATGTCAGATTGGCTTACTTGAAGTAGGAAGATCCAATCCAAGTATTACAGCATCTTCTAGCAAACACCCAGACTCTGAAGGACATGGTGGCGGGGGTTGGGGGTACAGCCACCCTTTGCTCCTGTTTCCTCCTCTTTGGAAGACAAGTTAATTTACCCTGTGTGCTGTTGTTGATAATTACTTCATTACTGTGGTCTTTCAACAAGAACTATAGACCACTATCTCTCCACGTACCCTCCACATCTTCAGTGCAATATTAGGACAGTTGAAATACTTCCTAGACTGAGGAAAATCAAAGTTTTGACCTCTCAGGTGTAAAACAGCTGTAATTGGCCCACTGTGACCCAATTATTCATATGTGTGTGTCCTATTAGCTCAATTGTGTTGTCTAAAATAAATTGACCTATAAATAATTCTTATTAATAATACAAGTATTTTAATTTTTATTGTATAAATACATACATAATTTTGCTTTTAATTTTCTTAAAACACACTACTAAGAGTTTTTTGAATAGGATATGTTATAGTACATTTGCATCAAGTATATTAATATCCCAACCTGTGTATTCTTAATGTATTTAGATATATTTAAAATATATTTTTATAGTTTGAATATAGATTTCAGATATATTTAGAAGGTGAGCAGAGCACCTAATAAGTATAAGAAGAAAAGACTTCTGGATATAAGCAAAAAAGGAAAACAAAGAGAAGAATGAAAAAGAATGAGAGAAAGAGAGATCTGAGATCTGGTAGCAGGATGTTAACACATTTTAAAGTAGCTGTAACTGAAAGGTTGTTTAACGAACAAAAAGAGGTGAAAGCAGAGAAGAGGAAGAAAAAAATAAGAGGAATGAAAATGGAGAGAGAGTTATTGGTAGACTTTGGGAGAGCCTGCTCCAAGATCACACCCAGGGTATGCAAAAAAATCCATGAATGCAGTGAGTGCTCGTCTTTTCTGAGGGATAAATAACAAAACACACACTTTCTGGTCGTTATTTTCTCTTTTACTTCATTGAGAAAAATCTCTCTCTGAAAATCTCTCTGTCTCCACACAGCTACATTCTTCATACAGCTTCATTTTTCACACACATCTTCTACACAGCTACACATCTTATCTACATAGCTCTCTCTTCTATTCATACCTCTCCTTCTCACAGATCTCTCAGTCTACCCGTCTCTCCCCCTACACATCTCTCTACATATATCTTCTACATCACTCACTCTTCACTTCTACATACATCTTTCTTCTACACACATTTCTTCTGTCTGCTATATTTCTTCACACACTACTGCCTTATTCACTCACTCTTCCACTCACTCCCTCTCTCATTCTCCTCTACACAGCTCTCTCTGCACCCACACCACACTACCTTCAACAGCAAAAATCTGGACAAATATGTTACATTTTCAGGGTCCAACCCATTCTAATAACACATAATAAGTCACATAGCTTTTCTCAGGCTAGGGAGGTCATATTGACTAGGCATGGTAAGTAAAACAGCCACGTAGTTCTGAGTGGTTAGCATTCTCAGACAGAGAGTGACACTGAACTTCAGGACTTATATAAACTATTAGTGGGCTGAACCTTGAAGTTAAGAGTACATACAGAAACTCAGTTGCTGCAAAGAGTTTATGTCTTAGGGTTATCAGCTGACTTTGGGTCAATAAACAGACACCTGGGAATTTGTCTTGTACAACTTCTCTCCAGGGGCAACTAGTCTACTTTAAATCTGTTTTGAAGTCTTAAATCAGCCAAATGTGTAAAAAGCTTCCTTTGTAGCTGAGAACACTGCTATGTTCCTATGTCAGTCTGAGCCATGAAAAAATCCCAGTATTATTTCTATCCATCAAAATTATATTCCTGACCATCCATAGCTATATATGTGTCCATTACAGGGGATATATTCAAGAGATAAACATACAAGCAGTGGGGAAAATACCAATAGCTGTTTTTAGGGAAGAAATGTAATGGTATATGAGAAAATTACAGACAGAAGCAACCAGAGTTTGTGGTCCCATAAGCCCCACTTAAATGGGGTTTCTCTATCAGAGCATTATTCTTCTGGTGGGTTGACACCTGAATCATCAATTGCCATTTGCTGTATGTTCTGGTAAAGGCATTGCTGCCCTCAGCTCCCAGCAGAAAGCAAATAAATTAACATTGGTGTGAAAGACACAAAAAGCACTTGTCACAAACTTTTATAGGATATTGAAAGAATTTTTCATATTCATAAAGCTATGGTAACTGTACATATCATTGAACAAATAGAGAATGATGAAAATTCTCACATACCACACTGATGAGATTGTAAACTTGTATATCTACATTTAGGAAAATGCTTGGAAATATCCTCTATAGGACAACACATGAATGAATTATAATTCAGGATTTTATTCCTTTACATGCACACACATGCACATGCATCCACACATATGTATATGTGTTACATGGAACTATAAAAGTTATGCTATAACAGTAATATGTTTATATGTTTTCTATGTGTTCATGCATACATTACTTCTCTCCATCCACTTCTGACTGTGGATGTGAGTAGCTGCTTCAAGAGCTAGCTGCCTTGGTTTGTTTAAACTACAACCTAGAACTACATCTTAAAATAAGATAACTGAGAACATTTTATATGTTTCTTAAGCAAAAAGTATTTGAAAAAGTCTTTTATACATTTATAATGTTGATAAATAGTAAATACAATAATACTGAATTTAGTAACAAGTATGAATATAATTTTATTTTTTAGAATATAAGACGAAACCACTGTGGCTCTAAAGCATGTAGAAAACATTTCTGTATTTGACTATTCAACAAAAGAGAAAACACCAAGAATCATCTGACAATAGAAATAAATATTCCTTAAAAACAAACCTGTCTTAAAGTAGAAGTGAAAATAACATTGGATCCTGAAAATACCTTTTCTTTTCCAATAAACTTCTGAAACAATAGCACGTACTCAGAATTTGAATTTCCTCATGCCTGATTTATTGCTACAATTATTAAGATGAATGCCTTTTTAGTTACTAGTAACCTATTAAAAGACCAATTTATTTGTCTATATATTTATAGTCTTGATGCTAATAAATTGTGAACTTGAACCATTTTTTTATTTTAATTTTTTTTCATTTTACATACCAACCACAGTTCCCCTTTCCTCCCCTTCTCATGCTTTCCCCTAATTCTTCCCACCTCTCCCTCAATCCACTCCTCAGAGGGAGTAAGGCCTCCCTTGGAAAGTCAACAAAGTCTGGCCTACCAAATTGAGGCAGGAATAAGCCCTTTCCCCCTGCATCCTGGCTGAACCATTTTTACATTTAAATTCGGATCCCTCATTTGGCCAAGGTTTCTTTCTTTATTTTTTTTCTGATTGCCTTTTGGCAGTTTCTGCTTTTCCTTCAACATCAAATTTCCCCTAAATTTTAAATCTCAATTAACCTATAGATATATACTTTTTAACAAAATAAGCAGTGTGCATACCTGTAAATTTGTGTGACTAGGACTATCTTAATGAGTTTACAACAAAGACACAGTCAGTAGCTAAATTTTGAAAACTTAAATAAGGTGAGACAAATGGAATTATGAAAGGTACATAGTAAGAGGGTATATTCATGTTGCCTGTATGAAGTAAAATATTTCCTTTAGTGTTTGAAATTAATTCATAGGACAAATGAAGAAAGAGGATTCAGTAGAAAACTGGATGAGTTATGTGAACAGCATGTTTTTCTTCTTTTTTAATAGCCCAAGTTTAGCCAGTTTCATTAGTCATTTTGGGAAAATGGTGCAACAGAACCATTGATGCTATCACATGTCTATCTTATGGATGGCTGAGGCAAAAAGGATGGGTGAATAAAAGGCTGAAGAAGAGAATGAAGAAGAACAACAAAAACCATTACTTGTTAGTTGTCTTTTCGTGATATTTTATTACAGAAATACAGAGAACATTAAGACAGAAATTGGGGGTATGGGGTGAGGCCATTGCTATGATAAATTGTGCTTGTGGCTGTTAAGCCACTTGGAAGGTTTTGTGTATAGAATGGAGAAGAATTTTGCTGTGGGATGTTCTGTATGGCAAATGTGTTGCTCTGATTGGTCAATAAATAAAACACTGATTGGCCAGTGGCTTGGCAGGAAGTATAGGCAGAACTAACAGAGAGGAGAAAAGAAAGAACAGGAAGGCAGAAGGAGTCACTGCCAGCCTGTGAGATGCCGGTAAACCACGAGCCATGTGGCAAGGTATAGATTTGTAGAAATGGATTAATTTTAAGATATAAGAACAGTTAGCAAGAAGCCTGCCATGGCCATACAGTTTGTAAGCAATATAAGTCTCTGTGTTTACTTGGTTGGGTCTGAGCGGCTGTGGGACTGACAGTTGACAAAGATTTGTCCTGACTGTGGGCAAGGCAGGAAAACTCTAGCTAGAGAATTTGGAACATTTATAAGTTATAAAAACACTTGAATACTGGAGGCAAAGTTTAATGAACATTCAGATGAAAGCTTGGAACACAAGAATGCTAAGAGAAATAATGAAACCAGTTCATGACATTTCAGAGGGAAATAAGTTCTTTACCAGAAACTGGGCAAGATTCTTATCTGGCTGGATACTGACTCTACTCTGAGAGTTTCAGTTGGTTTGAAGGTAACAGAAATTTAGGATAAAATGCTATTCAGGCTAGTGCTAAAGAAGTAACTATAATTTCAGAGTTCAGCAGTATTGTAGAGAGACCTCCTGCTTTGCACAGGTAGCAAAGAAAAAGTATATTACGGGCAAAATCAAACATTATAGAACAGGCTCCATATTGTGAAAATCTAAGTTGTGTGATTTTTATTTGTTTGCTTATTTATTTCTGGTTAACTCTCCAAATTGTAGTTTTGAGTACAATTTTGTTTTTGTTTTTTGATTTGTTGTTTTTTGGTTTTTTTTTTTTTTTTTTTGAGACAGGGTTTCTCTGTGCAGTTTTGGTGCCTTTCCTGGATCTTGCTCTGTAGACCAGGCTGGCCTGGAACTCATAGAGATCTGCCTGGCTATGCCTCCTGAGTGCTGGGATTAAAAGCATGTGCCACCACGCCCGCCGAGTACAAATTTTTGTTGTACTTTCAAATGAGTTTATTTCCATTTACTTTACTTTCCTTACTTGGGGAAATAAAATTCTTATAATCACGTAAAATATTGCATGAAATTTCTCATTTTTAATAACCTCCATGTAAAGAAGTTTCTAAGATTATATTTTTTAATAAATCATTAAATTATGTTATTATTTAATATTATTTTGAGTGTTGAAGACTTAGGCCTTGAACCAGACCAATCACTCATTAAAACTGACACCGACAAGTAAAGTTATAAGGAATATGTGACTCACTGGACCACACTACACCTTCTATGCTGAGATTTTTATTTGTTTTTGTTGTTTTGTTTTTTAATTTTGCTTTTGCACTTTGTTTTGGAGGAGAGATTGCAAGGTCAGAGGGCTGAAGTGAGGGGATGGAAGATGAATGGGATCAGGAGAAATGATATGAAATTCAAAAAGAATCAATGAAAAGTTTTTTTTAAAAAAGAGAAAATCCAAGTTCTTTTAAAAGAAATAACTTATACTAATGTGATCCCCAGATCCACAAAAGATAACGGTTTATCAAAAGCAAACTGCTAACTCAGGGTCAGTACACAAGAACTGATACAATTGTAGATCAAGGATATAAGGCTACATCTGTATCTGACAGAAGAAATTAGCAGGGTCATAATAATCAGGTATGTTACTAATTTTGAAGGCACAAAATATTCATTATTGAGGAGTTAAGGAGAGAAGTTGATGTCAGGCACTACATGGCAGGGTTACATTACCTGCAATGATGTCATGAAATGCCATTGAGTGGATACATGAAAGTGAAGCCTAAGATACAGCTGAGATGTTGGAAATGGAAGTGTAATAAGATTTCTTCCAAGGATAAACCCTAGAGTAAAGTGAACCTGGATTAAACCTGTGATGTAACACAACCTGGGGAGATGTGAAAAAATTCTATTCATCCACAATGGAGAACTGATGAAAGACTAAATAAAGTACGAGTTCCACCCAAGTCAAATGTGGTGAACCAGTGAGTTTTCTTCTTAGAACGATTTATAGAAATATGGACAGCCTACTTATAGAAGCAGAAATGGCACTTAAAGAGCTTTTCAACCTGCAGGCAACTCAACACTTTCAAGAGTGATTTTTTTTTTCAAAGTCTTGGTTAAAACCTATACCATACAGTTGGGGTGATCTTAGCTTTTTTCATGCAAATGGAAATGTCTTTGGTTTTTCAAAGCAGCTCAACCTGTCATTGCTTCTTATAGGCAGCTTGGCTTGTCTGAGATGTTTCAAAACAGTCCTTACTGGTTATAAATGAATGAATGGGGCAGGAGAATCCTAATGAATTGAATCAGTTGCAGAGGCTTCCTGAAGCCATTGTTTACTTTTTGAACATAATGAATTTCTCTGCTGGATGGAAAGTTTCACATCCCTGTAAACATCTCCTTTTAAAACAGCATCCTGTTTTATAGCTGTATCGTAATGAACTTTTTTCCCAGATTCGTTGTTGTTTTATTATTTTATTTTGGAGGTTTTACTTTGTTTTGGCTTTTTTTTGTTTTTCTTATGTGTTTTTTATTTATGTGTATGAGTGTAGATGTAACCAACCGTCTTATTAAATAAGAAACACAGAAACAATGTAAAAGAGAAAGCAAAGAGGTCAGAGGTCAGAGCTAAAATCCACCCTTCCTCCTGCTGTCCCAGCTTCCCGAAAGAGAGCTATTTCCTGTGTGTAAGTCGTTTTTTTCTAGTCATTCTGCCTTCTCGTTGGTTGTAAACCCAAACACGTGACTGCCTCGTCACTGTCTGAATGTACAGCCCCCTAGGTCTTAAAGGCATATGTCTCCAATGCTGGCTGCATCCCTGAACACACAGAGATCTATGGGATTAAAGGCGAGTGCCACCACCGCCACAATCTTGCTATGGCTCTAATAGCTCTGACCCCCGGGGAACTTTATTTATTAACATACAATCAAAATCACATTTCAGTACAATTAGAATACCACCACATTTCCCTTTTTCTATTTTAATAAAAAGCAAAAGGTTATAACTAACAAAAGAAAAACTATACACAAAAGTACAATAACTATATACAATATATACAACTAATAAATACTTAAACAGGTATTTGACAAATCAGAGAAAATAATTCCATCATCTATACTATTTTGGTAAATCCAAGAGGTATCTAATGCACTTTCTATCCTAATTAATTTTCAACTATAACTAACTAATCTTCAACTACAACTAACTAATCTTCAACTCCCTCAGAGACCCAAGAAGGGAATAATATTAGCTAACAAAAATAAAAACAGGAAGTGTATGCAAGCAACTTCCAAAAAATTTGTGAGTTGACAGAAACAGCCAGCTGCCTGGGCAGTCACCCGAGGTCTCTCCGCAGTGTTGGGGCATCATCTTCAGCCTATAGGCTTAGTATATCTGACAGACTCATTTGTGAAGTAGGATGTACACAGGTCAACAGTTCAACATCACATTAGGTGAGAGCAGTCCATGTACCAGAAACGCCTGAATTCCACTAGTGTCCTGTCATGATTCAGGATTTTAAATTCTGGAAATTGTTGACAGTTTTTGAGTTCAGCTGTCCATTCTTCATGGCTGTGTATATATGGCTTCATCTCAGCATCCCCTTCTTCTCCACATCCCTCTATTAAATGCCAGTCTACTATCAAGAGGTGTGAGCTTTCAGCTGCTGTTCCATTGCACAACAGAAGCCATCGGCCCTCTGCCTGTTAAGCTGCCTTCGAAGAAAAGGGCATGCTACCTTTTCCGGATGTGAAGGCCACTTCAGGGATGGGGCCATATTGTTCTGGCCTCAGAAGATGCCTTTTGATAAAGCCATAACCACACTTGTATTGGCAAGAATCAGTAGTCCCTTGTTTCGTGTTCTGTCTGTCCATTTTGTCCTGTTGATTCGAGGATACTTTGTTGTCCAGTGGCTAACTTTTGCCACAATGAAAGTTGACTCCATATGCAGTTTCTTCAATGCCCATATTTTCTCTGAAGTAGATTGGTACTGCCAGGAACTGACATGTCTCAAAAAAGAAAAATTTTCTAAGTTATTAAAACATTTTAAATGCCGTATTCTGTAGATCTCTGAAGGGTTTGAAGATGACCTGTCTAAAACATCTCTGCTCAATTTTTAAAACATATCTAATATGACTACAAGTTCTATTGTAATGTCTAACTACTAACTTTCATTTCTTTATATCCTAATACTTGGTAATAATAATATTCAAGGATCAGAAATTTGCATTACATTGTTAAATGAATGGTATAAATACAATTAGAAATATACATATAGCATTTTCTAACAATATCAGTTTCAAATTTGTATACAATATAAAACAATCCAATCCAATGTAAAGTATTTAAAACTAGTAATTGTCTTTTTTTTCTTTCTTTCTTTTCTTTTCTCTTTTTTTTTTAAACAAGAACCTTAAATCTAATCTCCTTTGCTTAGCCTTTTTCCTAACCCTTGACAATAACTTGTAACCAACCCCCCTAAACACTGAAAATTATTCCAGACCCAAAGCCCATTAAAAAGACCAAAAAACCACCCGCCCCACACCTCCTCTTTGGGAATGTGGGCGTCGTATTCTTAAAATTGCCTCCTGCTGGGTATGGGCGAAGTTTTCTTTATCCTGAAAGAAAATTTTTAGGTTATTTGTCAAATTCTAGGAAAGGTAACTATATCCTTCATTATTCAGTCTGTGTATAATGCCAAAGTTCAGGGTTTATCTCAAGTCCTTATTCAAGTAGTCTTTGAGACTGGATCATCTCAGCTAGTCCTCTCAAAATTGCTCTGAGCACCTTGTAGTTCAAAGCTGATCTGTGGATGATGTTTGTCAGCTTAATGATATTATTATTGTCCACGTGGAATTGTTGTTGTTGTGGGGCCCCATCTTCTTTCTGGAGACTTCAGTTGATGTTAGGCCTGGCCGTGATTTCCTGCAGAAAACTGATAAGAGACTCAAACACAAAAACATATATATGAAGCTAGCCTTTTTTCTAGAATTAGTTAGTACTCTATATGACCATTCATATCTTAACAAAGTTTAAAATGTATATATATATTAATCTTGTGAATTTTGATATAAAATTTATACTTTAAGAAAAATTTAAAGAATCAGAATAGAATCAAAGAGTTGAAATTAGTAATAGAATAGTCCCTTAATTAATTTTGCTTTTGTCCTGTACCATAGCAGAAGATGGTTCTTTTATTCTGGCATGAAACAGGGAGTTTGCATTTTCCTTTTAACAACATGCTTGAGTTTAAAGAAGGAGAGAGCCAGTCTCCAACTTCAAAGTCAGCTTTAAATTTTAATTGAACTGGGACTATTAGAAGACCAATAGTGTTAAATCTTTAGAGAAAAGCAGACACAAACATGTAGAAAGACATAAAATTTTTTAGATAATATATACCCATATACCGTTTCATTCTGTTTCTTGGGATAAATGATTTGTCCCTTTTCTTCAGTTGTCTCATTTGTCCAGTGTTCTTCAGATTCCTTAACCTTCGTTCTCCTAAAGACAAAAACAAAAACCTTTCCCCAAGACTAATTTTGGGGATGTTTCCTTTTGGCAAGTTATTATCTGATTAAATGAAAAGGCATGTGTTATTGATACAAGTTAGTTTAAATTGGATGTTCATGCTGGTTGATGAACTATTACCTCCTCTAATTAAGAGGTCTCTCTTGTTCAAACCGAACTTTTATCAATTTTGATGGTACCCACAGCTTATCCTCTCCTGTAGAAACAAAAGCAAAACCTCGTCCCCAATGTAATACATACCCTGGTTTCCATTCTGAGGTCAGCACATCCTTAAAGTATATAGGCTGATTTAATTCTGTAGTTTTTTCTACTATCCAATGTCTCTCTGAAGCTGTTGTTCCTTTCTCATTGGCACTGAGAAAATTCAAAGTTAGAAGAGCATTATGCAGTCTATTTCTGGGGGGTTTTGTTACCCATTTCTGTTTATTTAAAATATCCTTTAGAGTTCTGTTTTATCTTTCTATAACTGCTTGACCTGTAGGATTATGTGGTATGCCTGTAATATGCTTTATATTGTAATAAGCAAAAAACTGTTTCATTTTAACAGAGACATATGATGGAGCATTGTCAGTTTTGATTTGTGCAGGTATACCCATGATGGCCATAACTTCTAGCAAAATGAGTGATTACAGAATCAGATTTTTCAGAACTCAAAGCAGTTGCCCATTGAAATCCTGAATAAGTATCGATAGTGTGGTGTACATATTTCAATTTTCCAAATTCTGCAAAGTGAAACACGTCCATCTGCCAGATTTCATTCCTCTGAGTACCCTTTGGGTTACATCCTGCTGGTAATGGCATTTGATTGTAGAAGGAACAAGTTGGACATTTCTTTACTATTTCTTTGGCTTGTTGCCAGGTTATAGAAAAATCCTTTTTTAAACCTTTACTATTGACATGATGTTTTTTATGAAATTCTGAGGCCTCCAGCACATTTCCTATCAATAATTTATCAATCTCATCATTGCCTTGTGCTAGAGGGCCTGGCAGACCAGTATGGGATCGAATGTGAGTTATGTATAAAGGATGATTCCTTTTCCTGATTGTATCTTGTAATTGAATAAATAGTGAAGCTAATTCTGAAGCATCAGGGATAAATTCTGCAGTCTCAATATGTAACACCACTCTTTCAGCATACTGAGAGTCAGTTACTATGTTGAGAGGTTCTGAAAAATCCATTAATACCAATAGAATAGCATACGGTTCTGATTTTTGAACTGAATTATACGGACTTTGAACCACTTTACTTAAATTTTCTGATTTGTAACCTGCCTTTCCTTGTTTGTTGGCATCTGTATAAAATGTACGAACTCCAGATATGGGTTTTTGCCGTACAATTCGAGGCAAGATCCGATCAGCTCTCTTTATATCATCAATTCTATCGCTTTTGGGATATTTGCTGTTAATTTCTCCCAAAAAATTACTGCAAGCTCTTTGCCAAGGTTCACTTTCTGTCCATAATATTTCAATGTCCTCCTTAGTTGATGGTACGACAATTTCTGCTGGGTCTATTCCTGCTAATTGACAAAGTCTCAATTTTCCTTTGCAAATCAAGTCAGAGATTTTTTTCCACATAAGTTTTTAATTTTTTATTTGGTTTATTTGGTAAAAATATCCATTCCAATATAATATCTTCCCTATGAATTAATATTCCAGTAGGAGAATGTCTAGAAGGTAAAATAACCAAAATGCAATCCAGCTTTGGATCAATACGATCCACATGCCCTTCATGTACTTTCTTTTCTACCAAGGTCAATTCTTTCTCAGCTTCAGGTGATAATTCTCTTGGACTATTTAAGTCCTTGTCACCTTCTAAGGTTTTGAACAAATTAGTCAGTTCATCATTTTTTACCCCAACAAAAGTTCATAGATGAGAAATATCTCCAAATAATCTTTGAAAGTCTTTAAGAGTCTGTAGTCTGTCTCTCCTAATTTGCACCTTTTGGGGTCTAATTTTTTGTAGCTCTATTTTATATCCTAAATAATTAATAGAATTTCCTCTTTGTATTTTTTCAGGAGCAATTTGTAATCCCCAGCAAGGCAAATTTTTTTTTTTACTTCTTCAAACATTCTTTCTAAAGTATCTGCATTTGAGTCAGCTAGTAAAATATCATCCATATAATGATAAATTGTAGATTTAGGAAATTTTTTACGTATCACTTCTAATGGCTGTTGTTCAAAGTATTGGCACAGAGTTGGGCTATTCAACATTCCCTGAGGGAGGACCCTCCATTGAAATCTTTTACCCAGTTGAGAATTATTATAAGTAGGCACTGTAAAAACAAATCTTTCTCTGTGTTTTTCTTGTAAGGGTATTGAAAAGAAACAGTCTTTTAAAACAATAACTACGAGAGGCCATCCTTTTGGTAACAGAGTAGGCAAAGGCATCCCAGATTGTAGAGAGCCCATTGGCTGAATTACTTTGTTAATTGCTCTAAGGTCTGTTACCATTCTCCATTTACCAGATTTCTTTTTAATAACAAATACAGGAGAATTCCAAGGGCTGGTTGATTCTTCAATATGCTGAGCATTTAACTGTTCTTCTACTAGCTCTTCTAAAGCCTGGAGTTTCTCTGTTGTTAAAGGCCATTGCTGGACCCATACTGGCTTGTCTGTTAACCATTTTAAAGGTAGAGCTGTTGGTGTCTTTGGAAGATCATCAGTTATTGTGCCTTGTTCTTGTATAATATGGATGGCTGGTGACCACTCATTAGAACAATATCTTCTAATATTTCTCTCAGTAACATGTGCTAGTTTATGATTTGTTTCTGAGATTGGAGGGATGTTAATCTGAGTATTCCATTGTAGCAACAAGTCTTGACCCCACAGGTTCATAGTTATGTTAGCCACATATGGTTTTAATTTTGCTCTCTGTCCTTCTGGACCTATACATTCCAGCCATCTTGCACTCTGTTTCACCTGAGATAATGTCCCAATTCCTAACAGTTGAACGTTTACCTCCTGAAGAGGCCAAGTTGGATGCCAAAATTCTGGTGCAATTATGGTAACGTCCGCACCTGTGTCTACGAGACCAGACAACAAAACACCATTTATTTTTATCATTAATTTTGGTCTTTGTTCATTAATAGAAGTTTGCCAAAAAATTTTCTTTATGTTTTCTCCTGAATTTTCTATTCTCTCTGTTTCATCATCCTGACCAGAATGATGTATTCCAATAGGCATTTGGTTATTTAATCGCTCTCCAGAGCAGGCATTTCCTCTATGGCTGCAGGAAAGGTTTGAACTGGATTTGTACTGGGGGCCTGCGCGAGGCCCCTCTGGGAGTTTCCCGAAGACTGAGGCAAAGGATTACTCTGTCTGTCCTTTGTTGATCTACATTCGTTGGTCCAGTGTTTTCCCTTACCACACCTTCTGCATACTCCAGAAGGAAGGGGCATTCTGTTGCCATTGTTCCTTGAAGAAACATTGTTTCTAGGAATGACCTGTCTACAGTCCCTTTTCAAATGTCCTTGCTTTCCACATCCAAAACATCTAACACTCCTCAAACCTTTTGAAATTACTTCTCCTACCCACGTATCATCATGCTCATCAGCCTCAACATTAATTGTTTCTCTAATCCAATCTTCCATAGGTACAGATCTTGCCCTTAATGGCCTGATTATTCTTTTGCATGCTGCATTCGCATTCTCAAGGGCCAAAGATTCAATTATTGCCTTACCAGCTTCTGAATCTGAGACCATTTCTTTGCTGCTGAAGCCAGTCTTTGTAAAAAAAAAAACTGTAAAAGACTCTTTTGGGCCCTGCATCACCTTTGTAAATGACTCAGATTTTTTTCCTGGTTCCTCAACTCTGTCCCATGCATTCAAGGCTGCCGTTCGACATAAAATTAGGGAATGGATAACATATAAACATTGTGTTTGTACTGAAGCATATTGGCCTTCTCCAATAAGCTGATCCTGGCAAACTTGTATTCCTTTATCCCTCCTTTGTTTTTCTATGTTTTTAGCCTCCTCCTTAAACCAGGTCAGAAATTGAAGTCTCTGGCTGGGTTCCAGAACACCTTGTGCAAGGTCCCGCCAGTCCTGTGGTACAATCCTATTATATGTTGACCAAGAGTTTAACATTTGCTTTACATATGGGGAATGCATGCCATAAGATACTATTGCCTCCTTAAACCTTTTTAAATCCAACATTTCAATTGAAGCCAAAATATTTTGTGTAGCCATTTGATCAGGCATCTGCTATACGGTTACAGGATAAATTAAGGGTGACTGTGTGAAAAAAGCTTTCTTTCTATAACCTTATGATCCAGACTTGAAACAACTTCACTGCTAATTTCTTCTGTCTGAATTTTTACAGGATTAACAAGTTCTTCCAAAGCTGTTATCCTGGCACTTAAATTGACTATCTTTTTAAATATTAAAATGAGGATTAGCATAGTGAAAAACTGCATAATTCCACCAATACTAATCTTCTCATAGAGTTGTTCCATTGTCAGACTTTCTAAAATTTCGAACAAAAACCAATTTTTTTCCAATGTACACATAAAACCCATTTTTTTTTAATGTGGAAAAAAATTCTCTTTTAGATAGTCTTCTTTAAAATATCTGATATGTTACGACTTACCAAATCTGTGTAAAACAGTAGAAATCCGATGGGATTTTCAAAACAGCCACCTAGTGTCCAAGGTGTAAATCCAGAGAGAGAGAGAGAGAGAGAGAGAGAGAGAGAGAGAGAGAGAGAGAGAGAGAACAAGAAAGCGTAGCCGGCTAAAGCTTAAATCCAGTTACGTGTTCCCTCTTGTGCCGAGTCAAGGCTTGGGTCTGGCTTCCTTAAGCTCCGACCACGTGCGTTGGCTTTACAGGCAGAGCCCTGTTCGGCAGGGCAGGTCTGAGTTGTTTGTAACACCTGTAACACCGGCTTTAAGCAAGCAGCTCACAGTTAGTCCAGTCTGAGGTCAAGCAGACCCAGACCTGGGCTAGGAAGCCGCCGCTTGCACTAGGAAACCGACCGCCGCCTGCCACCGCCTGCCACCCTTGTGGGAAAGCGGACCTGCCGCCAAGCCAAGCAGTTTTTAATGGATTCTTGTCAAGTTGGGCACCAGATGTAGATGTAACCAACCATCTTATTAAATAAGAAACACAGAAACAATGTAAAAGAGAAAGCTAAGAGGTCAGAGCTCATAGCTAAAATCTCACCCTTTCTCCTGCTGTCCCAGCTTCCTGAAAGAGAGCTATTTCCTGTGTGTAAGTCGTTTTTTCTAGTCATTCTGCCTTCTCATTGGTTGTAAACCCAAACATGTGACTGCCTCGTCACTGTCTGAATGTACAGCCCCCTAGGTCTTAAAGGCATATGTCTCCAATGCTGGCTGTATCCCTGAACACACAGAGATCTATGGGATTAAAGGCGTGTGCCACCACCGCCACACTCTTGCTATGGCTCTAATAGCTCTGACCCCCGGGCAACTTTATTTATTAATATACAATCAAAATCACATTTCAGTACAATTAGAATACCACCACATATGAGTGTATACCTGCATGTATACTTGAGCACCATTTGTATATCTTATGTCCACAGAGGCCATAAGAAGACATTGGATTCCCTGTAACAAGAGTTATAGGCAGTTGTGAGCCACCATATGGGAACTGGATATGGAACTCTGGACCTATAGAAGAGAAGCTGCTCTAAATTCTGAGCCATGTTTCAGGCATGAGATAGTTTGTTTTAATCTTAGAGAAAACTGCACACATCAAAGCCTATGATTATCAATGAAAGGTTGTTTAGACCAAGGACATGTTTGTAAGTGTTCATCTAAACAATGTTATTTTAGGTAGAAAAATCTTTCTTGACTGTGGAGGCAGAATTTAATGAACTGAGTCCTAGATTGTACAAGAGTTAAAAAAAAAAAAAAAAAAAAAAAAAAAAAAAACAGGCAGTGAAATACACACACACACACACACACACACACACACACACACGTATAAAGTGTGTGACTTTGTTGGATATAATGCTGGTTTATATCACCTGAAAATATTATGGTTGACTTTACCAATATTTATATAGCATGACATATGTTATATGTGTATATATGTACATACATGTGTAGGTAATAACTGAGGAAAAATGGCATGAATTTGAAAGAGAACAATGAGTAGATGGGAGTGTTTGGAGGAAGAAAGGGAAAGGGGAAATGATGTAATAATTTAATCTCAAAAAATTAACGTGAAAATGTGAATTTCCAACTTCATGAGAATATTCTTTGTTCTCTAAAATGTGCTATGGTTTCGCTATCTTATTTCCAATACAACAATTATATTACAAACTCCTGTATAAGCAAAGGTGAAAAGCTTAATTTTAGCTGCTTTGTCAATGATATTGCCAAATGGAATGTACTTAGAGAAAATATTTTATTTTATAGTAATTCTAGACTAAATTTCCTTAAATACTATCTTGATTACATAAATCTATTTACTCATTTATAAAATGGATCATAGTTCTATTTAATATAAAGGTTTATTTACATAGCAACAGAAATAATCAGTAGACTCTCAATTTGCCTTAATCCTGTTTTATTCACAGATCCTGTAATTTCTGGGACCCCAGCCACTGGTGGGAGCTGGGTCTGGCCCATCATGCTATTCATTCTGCCTAAATTCTATATAGTTTACTCACATTTTTTCTCCTGCAAAGTTGTTACAGATGTATATTAAAGTGATATATAACATTTTCTGATTATGTTTAATAGAAATGCAAGTGATCTTTTAAATCTATTCTACTATGATTATGTGCCTTTTATAGTTATCCATAATCTATTTGGTATTATTATTGGCTAATATTACTTAAATCTTTTGTGTATGTCAAACATAGTTTTTAATATATGTATGTGCATGCATATGTGTATTGGTGTATTGCTCATGTGTATGTGGAGATCAAAGGTTTTATTTTTTTTCCCCTGGCTCTCCACATTACTCAGTGCCTCTTAGCAGATGTGAATCTCATTCATTTGGCTAGGCCACCTGACCATTGAGCTCTAGGGATCCATCTTCTCCTGCCACCACAATGCTGGGAATACCGTTTGCTACCATATGCAGCTTTCAAACGGTTGTTTAGGATCCCAACACAGCTTCTAATGCTATGAGGAAGGTACCTTACTAACTGAATTATGTTCCCATATATAGTTTTAGAATTACATGGATATTTTAAGAAAGATTTTTTTTTTTGCTAAAGCCCACAATATTTTCAGGTACCCAATAAGTTAAAGGGCTTGAGAGGAAAGCCCAATAACCCGTTTAGTCCCTGTAACCCACAGTGAAAGAAGATAATAGACTTTAAATCTTGTCCTCTGACCTCCACATTTACATCACACACACAAAAGAGAGAGAGAGAGAGAGAGAGAGAGAGAGTAAATGAAAGTCTCACTTCCTTAATGACAGCTATCAAAATTTTTATAATGTAATTCTTTTATTCGAAATGGAGAATTTGAATATACTCATGTAATGTGATTTTATCAAACCCACGTCCTTGGTCTCCCTTCAAACTCTTATCCTATTTCTCCCTTAATTTTTCTCCCCCAATTTCATGTGATTCTTCTTTTTAACCCATTGAGTTTGCAGGTGTTTGTGTGCAGAGCCATCTAACGGGACATGGGCTTCGTTCCTGAAGCAAAGTAACCCTCTTTCAGCTGTAATCAACAGTAGACAGTAGCTTCTGAGCTAAGAGTGGGATTTTATGAGACAGTCTCCCATTCATATTAGACTTTTACTTACTTGGTAAGTCTTGAGTGTCCATTTTAGAGCCTCTGTGAATTGGCATGTATAATGACCCTAGCATTGCCAGCATACACGGTTTCTCTAAATATATCCACCCATTCTTCCCTAAAAATACCCTGAGCCTTGAATCAGGAGCTGTGACATTTTTATATCCACAGGTTAAAACATCTCTCAACCTAATCAGAGAACCTTCAGTTTACAGTAGATGGCAATTAATACAGAGACCTAAAGTAGACAACATGCCAAGCATATGAGATTTCTCAGCACTAAATGTGTCACATAAGTGCTTGTTTAAAAGCATGTTTAAATTTTGTCTACACTTTTAGAACACTCTCCTGAGATATTCTCATCTATACTGTGTCTTCTTGCATGCCAATCATGCACAGCACCCCTTTCTTTCCGTGAAGTGGAGATAAAAGAATCTGCATCTCATTTTTCCAGCATGCTAAAACAACAACATAAATCTTTGTTTGTATTTCATAGCATTATGGATACATTAAAATTATTGTCTTGTTGTTTTGAGTTTTAAATCACATTAAAGTTATGTGTATGAAATGAAATCATTCTGATGGTTTATGGAAGGTGATTAGATTCCTTTTCAAACATAATTAGTATGCTAGAAATCATGGAGACAGTGCTGAATTCCCAGACACCCCAAGTCAGTTTCCATATTATTGCTATTTCTGTAAATAATATGTTTGTCACCTACCACTGAGGAAGCAAAGTTGAGACATGATTTCTAACTGAAATATACAGTTTACTTTTATTCCTTCACTTCAAGCCACTTATATTTTTTTTCACCCATGATAATAAAGTGGCTCTAGTCATCTGGTAGCATTAGACTCCTATTTTGATTATTCACTTCTCAGAAGAGTTTTTAAAAAATAAAAATTTAATTCAGAACCACTTTATTTTAATTATATAAATCAAGTTAACTAGGAAAATATATAATGTTATCTAATTTTCTATTAATGTAATAAAAGACTATAAACTAGGCAACTTACAGAAGAAGAAAGGGTTTATTTTGGATTATGGTTCCAGAAGGATAAGTGTTCATTTCCAGCATGGTGAGAAAGTCTGGCAGCAGGAAAATTGAATACTCACATACCAAACTTCAGAAAGCAGAGAGAGAGAGAACTGGGAATGCCATGTGGCTTTTGAAACATCAAAGCCAAGCAACCCTCAGTAACATGCTCCCTCTATCAAGGCCACACTCTTACACTTATTCAAACAGTACAGCTAACAGAAGTGGAATGTCTCAGTCCATAGAGGACATTTTCATCTAAAAAGTGACCCAGCTCCTCTCAGTTAATAAACATTATATACCATATGTTAAAACTATACCATGGCCGGGCGGTGGTAGTGCATGCCTTTAATCCCAGCACTCGGGAAGCAGAGCCAGGTGGATCTCTGTGAGTTCAAGGCCAGCCTGGTCTACAGAGCAAGATCCAGGATAGGCACCAAAACTACACAGAGAAACCCTGTCTCAAAATAATAAATAAATAAATAAATAAATAAATAAATAAATAAATAAATAAATAAATACTAAACCATGAAAAATTCAGTTTTTTAGTCACTATGAAAGTGCTAATTAAAACCACAGTTAAATGTGTAGTTGTAGAGAACAGACAGATAGGTAGATTTGATGTACTAAGTCATGTGGTCATGACAAGCGTTGGAAAGGTGCTGTAAATAGATTTGAATAGAATGTGAAATGATGCAAGTAGCATAAGTAAAATATCTGGGACTTTTATAAACAGTTTTATTATGAAACTTAGCCACCTACTGTAGCTAGAGTTTTCCTGCCTTGCCCACAGTCAGGACAAATCTCTCTCACCCGCCAGCCCCACAGCCACTCAGACCCAACCAAGTAAACACAGAGACTTATATTGCTGACAAACTGTATGGCCGTGGCAGGCTTTTTGCTAACTGTTCTTATATCTTAAAGTAACCCATTTCTACAAATCTATACCTTGCCACGTGGCTCATGGCTTATCAGCATCTTCGCATGCTGCTTGTCCTGGCAGTGGCTGGCAGTGACTCCTGCCTTCCTGTTCTTTTATTTCTCCTCTCTGTTAGTCCCGCCTATACATACTGCCTAGCCACGACCAATCAGGTTTTATTTATTGACCAATCAGAGCAACTTGACATACAGACCATCCCACAGTACAGCCAAGTGCAGACCATCTCAAACACCTGCACTCAGGCCCATGGTCCTAATCATCCTCTATGCAGATCTGCTGGGTAACGCCACAAGGAACCCAAGAAGGGCTCCCACAGGACATACAGAACATCCCACAGCAACCTACTTTCTAGAATTTGCCCAAGAATGAAACAAGCATTTGTCCATACAAAGACATCCATATGAATGTACAAAAGCCCTACTTTCAATGACTATAAATGGTAAGCAACTCAGTTGCCTGTGGGTGACATATTCACATAGGAAAAGTTAACCAAAAAAAGAATTATAGCCTCATGCAAAATTAGATGAATCTTGGTTATCTGAAGCCTGTTTTAAAATTATATGTTATGTGATTCCCTTTGTCTTATTATAGAGCATATACAGCATCTGAAATTATAGCAGTCATAGCATGGGGACAGAAAGTAAGACAGGGAGAATCAACACTAAATTAAAAGCAGAGAACAATTTTTAGAAGTTATAAATATGTTCATAGTCTTCACAGTGATAATGATTTCATAACTATATGTATGAATATATTTATGCTTGTGTGCAATGTATATTTTTAAAATATTATACATTAAATCTCTCATTTATTTTATATCCATTATCCTTGCCTTGAGCTGTTTTTTGATAAAAATAGAATAACAACCACATTCATCTTGTACATTTCCTCCCATAGTTCTCAAAGGATGTATGGTTACTATCAGTGGCAGATGTTATTAGAAACCATTATCTGGGTCCTGCATGGGAGTGTGAATGTTGCTGCCATATCTCTTATGGCTTGTAAGCTGGCATAGTGGAGAAAAACATCCATGTGAACTAAGATGCACATACTCATACTGGTAAATATTTGTTTATATGACACTTTATGTATATATTAAGCTAAAGGTAAATTTTTATTATGTCTCTAACTCCAACGAATACCCATATGGGTTTTTTTATACTTCTCCCATTAAATCACAGATTCCCACTCCAAGGGTGAAAAAACAGTTTCTCACCATCTGGCCTCCATTTCCATATGATTTGTTTCCATTATACATGTATAGTGGTCTCAGAAATTTTAGCACATGTTTTGTAGGAAACAGTTTTTATTATCAAGAAGAGTTTTAATATCAAGTTTTATTATCACTTATAAATAGGTCATTTTGCATTCTATCATCCAGATTTAATCACTTACAAATTAGCTTAAGTTGATACTATGTCACCCCATCTCTTTTAGAAAGATTGGTTCAAAACAGTTTTTCTGTCATTCCATGTAGCTAGATCTTTTCTGGGACTATCTCACTTCTTATGTGGATATTTTTATTTCCATATATTAAAATTCAATCTTTAGCTGTAAAGTTCTATGAATTTGAAAAATGTATGTCATGAACTGATATTTATAGTATCATACCAAGTGGTACTATCTCCCTAAACATCTCATATCCTCAAATAATCATCTCTTTATAACTCCCTCTAATATATGTCACCGGTGGTCATCTTATCTCAATACTTACTACTTTTCCAAAATGTCCTATCCACAGAAGCATAAATTTTGTAGACTTTTAAGATTGGCTTTGTTCACTTGACAGTATGCATTTAGAGTTTCTATAAATTGTTGTATGTCTTGATGCCTCATTAATTTTTAACACTAAATAATCTATAATTACAAATGTATATGTCACAGTACTTTTTTTTAATTAGCTATTGATGACATCTTATTTACTTGTTAGCAATTATGGATTGAACTGCTATAAATATCTACATAAATATTTTGTTATGGGCATAAGTTTTTCTGTTGAAAAATGTTTAGAAAACATTTCTGGTTTTGAGGTAAGATTATTTTTTATTCAGTCTCCAAAAGACTGTGCCTTTTTTAATTTTTCACACCAAGAAGACATTCTGCTCACTCCATAGTGTTGATTTAATTCAATACTCCCCTATTTAGTGTTTTCTTTTTTAAGAATACTCACTGCTTAGTCTTTACAAACTCCTTTTATCTCTAAATCAAGAGTCCTATAGGCCGTTGCTGTTTCCCTCCTTCAGTTTATGTCTTCAAAACTCCATTAAGCCAATAAGCCAATATAACTATCAGATGTGAATAAGTTCTCTCCATCTAAGGAATTACAGATGACTTTTACAATGTTTTCTCCTGAAAGTTTAAATATTTCATATATTCTTTCTAGCTCTTTTGTTATTTGAGAAAAATTGAAACATAGTCATTCTGATGCTCTTTTTGTATCTTTTTATTTTTATTTACTTATTATTCATTTTTATTATTGCCTCATATAATACATTCCAACCAGTTTCCTATACCTCCACTCCTCCCAGTCCCTCCCCACCTAATCTCTCCCCCAGATCCAGTCCTCCTCCATTTATCTTCAGAAAACAGCAGGCATCCCAACAATATTCAACCAAACATGGAATAACAGGTTACAATAGCTTTAGGCACAAAGTCCTACAAAATACCAAGCTAACAACCAAGACATACTTAGAAATGACCTTGCTAGACCTATGCAGGCTCAGTGATCATTGCTTCCTTCCCTGTGAGCCCCTATGAGCCCTGTTCATTGATTCCTGGGGATGCCTTCTCCTGATATTCCCAATTCACCTAGATCACTCTAGTGGGAAGGTGTCTTCTTCCCTCTGCCTTCCCTGGGGTTCCCCGAGCTCTGACAGGAGGGATTCAATGGAAATCACTAATTTGCACTCTGTGTCTACTTAATGATTGCCTGTGCATCTCTGTATCTGCTCCCATCAGTTACCCAAGGAAGCCTCTCTGAAGACAATGCAGGTGAGCAATGATCAGTGTAGCAGAATATAATAAATAATTTTTTTTTCTTTCCTCGGTCTCTTTGCCAAACTCTAGCCTCCAGTTTCTGGTAATCCAGGCAAAGTCAGGCATGGGCTTCCTTTCCGGCTTGTGCTTCAAATTAGACCATTGACTGGGCACACCCACAAGTTCTCCCCTTCCCTTACCCCAACGCACTTCTCATGCAGGATAGATTATAGGTTGAAGTTTTGTTTGGTTGAATTGGTGTCCAAGTTCCATAACTAAAGTTGTCTGGTTACCAAAGAAGGTTAGGTCAGGCTCTCCTACATTACTAGGAGTACTTGCTAGTTCACCCTCGTTATATCCTGTGGGTTTCTACTGTACCGTTTCAACATCACCCTCTAAATGCCCTGCAAGTGCAGTCATCGCTCCCTGGACAAGGTCTATAAAGAACTGTGCTGGAAATTAAATAAATGTATATTGTTCATCTTGATGCTATCCACTCCTTACTTGCTCCTCTAATTCCTCTCAGGAACAAACATATCTTTTCTTGCAAATTTAAATTCTCTCATAATTAGATTTTAAACCATTGAACCCAATTACTGCTGCCCATATGTGAGTGAGCATGGGATTATCCAGTAGGGTATGGAGAACGCACAAGTAGGCATTCATAAATATTTTGCTCTAAGCAGAAAAATCTAGGATACTTTAAAAATATAAGTGCATATTAATGGACACAATGAGCCAATTAAAATCTCTTCTTCACTGAGTAATTAGTGAGGAAATAATCTAGCTTACTTATAGTAAATATTAATTTATCATGAAATATAAACAAAATTCAGAAAATTTATAGCAAAATTTAATAATACACATAAGGGTAACAAAGATAAATAGATGTAAATTGAGGAAAACATCTAATTAAAAGCCTGGGGTGGTTAACTAAGAATAAATAAGGGTGATCTAACCATATATCTTGCTTTTATATATGATATATTTGAAATAGAAAATTATGATCATTAAAAAAGAACATGAATATATTTTAAACAAAAATTTTATACATGAGTGAGGTTACCAAGCTCCACTGGACACTTCCAAACTCAAAGTCTTACATATTAGCTATCACATTTAATAACCAACCAGGAAATAATAATTCATTACCATTTAAATATGCCATGATTAAAATTTACACTTGTTTTCGCTATAAATTTGAAATTACAAGAGTTGATCAATAAATGTAAATTCACTCTGTCACAAGTCAAAGAGAAATGATATGAAAGAGGGACTTGTAAAGAAGCAGGAAGGGGAATGTCAAGAAGGGTAGGGAGATGGGGGGATGTGAGAGTAAAGAGAACACATTATATACTGTATATACTATTCAAAGAACAATATTAAAAATAAGAAATTTAAAACTTTCTGAAATTATTAAAATAAAATGATTCAGTCAATATGATATTATCAAACTTTTATATTAAATACTTAAAGAAAACAAAAAAAACATACTATTTAAAATTCATGTGGAACTTTAATCTGGGAGCAGGAAAATAGTGCAATAAGTGTCTAAAACCTGGTATTTTATAGATTTTATGTGTAACCACTGTAATGTTTAGTTAGAACCTGTCTCGCTATAATATTTAGAGTCTCTTCTTATAACATAATTAAATAGAATATTTCATAATGACCAATGGATTTTAGAAGAAATCACAAAATTGGAAAATATTTTAAAAAAGAATAACAAAACAGATTTACTTCCTCAAAATTTATGGCATAAATCTAAGTTAAACTTTGTAAGGAAATAGATTTTGATGGTTAGCATATTTACTGATTAATACTTGAAAATTTTATTTAATAATGACTTCTTTATGAATAAACACAAAATGTCTTTGACTTTATTTAAAGATATTTATCTCATAGTTAAAAGCATGTAGCCAAAGAAATCTACAACACCCTGTGCTTCACTAATAAAATCTGTCAAAGTTCGAGATGTTAAAAAAAAATACCAGTCTTGTATAACCACAGGAAGTATAAGTGTACATGTGATTACATAATAAGCTCAATATTTATTTTCAGTGAATAAAATATTTCATATAATTTTGCATAAATGCATAAAATTAGTTTTAAAAATAAATACACAATTCTTCAATGTTGCTGGAGGGCTTCTCTCCAGGTTCCCCAAGCCCCACAGTCCCACAATCCACTTATAAAATAATCACTCAGGCACTTATAACACTTATAAACTGTATGGCCGTGGCAGGCTTCTTGCTAACTGTTCTTTTATCTTAAATTAACCCATTTTTATAAATCTATACCTTGCCACATGGCTGGTGGCTTACCGGTGTCTTTACATGCTGCTTGTCATGGCGGTGGTTGCAGTGTCTCTCCCCTCAGCCTTCCGCTTCCCAGAATTCTCCTCTCCTTGTCCCACCTACTTCCTGCCTGGTCACTGGCCATCAGTGTTTTATTTATATAGAGCAATATCCATAGCACTTCAATCAGATTTTATATTCCCAGAAGCAAATTATAAACAAAGAAAATTCAATTTCTGCTGGCACTTTTACAATTTCTTTTTTAAAAATTGAACACTTAAACACATGCTCTATGTCTTTCACTTCCTCTCTCGCACTCTAACTACCATGCTGTCAACTCATTCTGCCTTTCTCTTTCTCTTATACAAAAACCCAGGAACTTCAGGCACAGGACCTAGAGACTCCTGAACTGAAAGTGATTTGAGTTCCTGCTCTGAGGATTAGATCTGATGGTACAATAAAGAGCCTTGCAAGCTTCCAAAGGAGGGAAGCAACCGATAGTACCACCTAGCTTTGATACCACCTATGAAATTGTCAATAACCAGTGTGGACCAATAGCCATAAGGGTGCAGTAGTGGCATGCAAACCTTGGCAGTAACCAGGAGCTCTGTAATTGTACCTAAGACCCACTCAACAAGAAGGAAATCATCCTCCTAGATGTGGAACAAGGATGACTGGACTGCTACTCACATCACCAGGGAGGCTACCTGGAAAACAGGACCCCAAGAAAGACATGAGGATCACCCAGTGACAGAGAAATGGCTGAGATCTACATGAACAACCTGGACATGAGTGGGAGTAATGAATGGCAAGGGTCAAGAGAAAGAGAGCCTGTGGGAGTGGGAGATCCCAGCTGGATCAAGAACAGAGAGGGAGAACAAGGAATAGGAGACCATGGTAAATGAAGACCACGTGAGAAAAGGAAGAAACAAAGTTCTAGAGAGGCCCACAGAAATCCACAAAGATGCTCCCCCCCACAATAGATTGCTGGCAATGATCGAGAGACAGCCGGGACTGATCTACTCTGGTGATGGGATGGCCAAACACCCTAATAGTTGGGCCAGAAACCCCATCCAAGGACTAAGGAATCTGGATGCGGACATCCACGGCTAGGCCCCTGGGTGGTGCGCTGGGAGTCTAATTGGCGAGAAAGAGGAGGGTTTGTATGAGCGAGAATTGTTGAAGCCAGGGTTGGATGAAGCACAGGGACAAATAGCCAAACGAATGGAAACACATGAACTATGAACCAAAGGCTGAGGGGCCCCCAACTGGATCAGGCCCTCTGAATAGGTGAGACAGTTGATTGGCTAGATCTGTTAGGGAGGCATCTAGGCAGTGGGACCAGGTCCTGGGCTCGCTGCATGAAATGACTGTTTGAAACCTGGGACTTGTGCAGGGACGCTTGGTTCAGTCTGGGAGGAGGAGACTGGACCTGCCTGGACTGAGTCTATCAGGTCGATTTCAGTCCTCGGGGGTGGCCTTGATCTGGAAGTGGTGGGAATGGGGGATGGGCTGGGGGGGCAGGAGGGAGAAGAACAATGGAATCTGTGGTTGTTATGTGGAACTGAATAGTATTGTAAAAACAAACAAACAAAAAAACATGAAAACAAAAAAACAGTGTGATTCAATCCTGCTCAAAAAGCCATTAGCTATGGTTAATCACAAGCTATTTTCTGATTCGGAGAAAAACATAAATGCCTCCTTAAGATATTTGTTTTTATTATTAAATACAACTCTACTTCGCAAAGTAAATATTTATTTTAAAAAACAAGCAGATTGGAACAGGGACAGAGTGGGAAGGCAGGAGGAAGATACCATGATAGATGAAGACATCATGGGAATAGGAAGAGGCAGGGTTCTGGGGAGGCTCTCAGAAATCCACAAGGATGGCCCCACCTGGGAGTGCTGGCAGTGGTCCAGAGGGTGCCTGGACTGGTCTACTCTGGTGGCCGGTCTAGTAAATATCCTAAGCGCCATCATAGAGCCTTTGTCCAGTGACTGATGGAGGCAGATGCAGAGATCCTCGGCCAGGTGTCAGGCTGAGCTCTGGGAGTCCAATCGATGAGAGAGAGGAGGGATTCTGCTGTGGGGGACGTCGACATCATGATGGGAAGACGTGCAGAGATGACTGGTCACAATGGTGGAAGCCCATGAACTGTGGACTGGTGGCTGTGGAGCCCACATGGGACTGGACTAGGCCCTCTGGATACAGAAGATGGTTGTTTGGCTAGAACTGTTAGGGGGGCACTCAGGCAGGGGGATCAGGATCCATCCCTGGTGCATGGGCAGGCTTTTGGGAGCCTGGTGACTGTGGTGTGACAGCCTCATGCAGTAGGGAGGGGCTTGGATCTGCCTCAGCTCAGTGTGCTGGGCTCTGCTAACCCCCCATGGGAGATCTTAATTTGGGGCATGTGGGAATGTGGGGTGGCTTGGGAGGGAGAGCTGGGGGTGGGAGAAGGGAGGAGATGGGAATCTGTGGGTGGTATGTAGAGTGAGTAGAAAATTTCTTTTCTTTTCTTTTTTCTTCTTCTTTTTTTTTTTTTTGGTTTTTCGAGACAGGGTTTCTCTGTGTAGCTTTGCACCTTTCCTGGAACTCGCTTTGGAGACCAGGCTGGCCGAAAATTTCTTAATAAAGGAAAATGAAAAAAAAAAAGCAGACATAAAATAATTAAAATAGTGCCCCAAAATCTCACTAGACAATGTAGGTACAATTTAAACTTGACAAGTATTTATCCATGCTTATTTAGGTATAATTTCTATTTTGTTGAACAAAGAATACTTATCTACTAAATTCATTATGCTATACTCAAAATAATAGAAAAGGTACTCTAGAAAAACCCTATAAACTGTGAATATTGGATAGAAAAAAAATCACTTGTTTCAATAAAAAGGTATTTTCCATTAAGCGTATATGTATATTGACAAATGGATTTATTCTCCCCAGCACAACCCACAAAATGTAGGCCCCTCTTGGTTTCATTACTCATTACCTGTTTCTGTATATTTCTGTCTCAGTTACAAACAGTTTCCTTTTAAAACTAATTATTGTGACAAAGGAGATATTTCTTTCATAACTTTCTAAAAACAAACATGATAGCCAAAAGGTTTTTTTTTTAAATCCACAGGTAGATACATAATGAATCATATCTGTGATATTCACATATACCTCCTCTCTTATAAATATCTGGCTATGTAATGGAGTTTAATCTTATGATATATACAATGTGAACCTAATTTTCTCACAAATCCCATCAAACTCTCCTAAACTCATGAGCAAGTGAATACAAACCACCAAATACAAGCCTGACTTCATTGAAATCACCATACTGTCATGCTATGCCCCAGTCCAAACCCCAAGGAGGAACATAGTATGCAGCCAGCAGCAAACTCTTCCTACCATCATCTAATGTACACATAAGGCAAATGAGTGAAGGTGTGCCTGTCCTGCCTGCATAATATGGTACAGACTCAGCTGCCACCTGGTTAAAATATCAAAAACACCTGGCAATAATTGCACAGACTCCAATAAAATTTAAAAATGAATATCACGGTATCATGTAGAGGGTAGCTGTTCCAGCTTTGACCTGGAAGTACTACCCCCCAGTGAGGTACTGGTAACTATCACACTTACCTACAGCCTGCCCAGAAGGCAGGGCTGAGATAGGAGCCCTGAAGACCCAAGATCCTGATGTTCTGGCTCTCTTGGTTCCTGGTGATCCTGGATGCTGGATGTAAACTGAGCAGATTTCTCCAGAGAACACCGCTGAACTGCCTTTCACCTCTCCTGAATCATGTAACCTATCCCTTTATTTGTTTAAGTTACCCCAAAATAAACCTTTCTTTTAACTATGTCCAGTTGCCTTAATAAATTCCCAATAATATCATTCAAGCTTAATTTGTGGATTCACTTTTGTGTATCAATATATAAAATATAAAATAAGTAGATTAACTTTCAAATACATTTAAAATAAGAGTGAATCTTAAAACCAGTTGTGTGCCTAATGAATATGTAAACACATTTAGCCTAATGGCCATTTCTAGTATATGCTCCTTAGTTTTATATCAACTTGACATAAGCTAGAGTCATTTGAGACTGAGGAACTTAAGTGAGAAAATGCCCCTAGCAGATTTGTCTATGGAAAAGATTGCAGTGCATTTTCTTGATTAATGTGGGAAGTTTAAAATCACTGTGGGTGATGTCAACCCTGACTGGTAGTCTTTTGTGGTATAAGGAAGCTGTCCCAGCAAGCCATAAAAGAGCAAGCCAGTGTGCAGCACTCCTCCACGTCCTGGCTTCATCTCTTGTCCCCTGCCTTGAGTCTCTTCAATGATGGGCTGTTACGTGACAGTTGTAAGCTAGGATAAACCCTTTCCTTCTCAAGTTGCATCTGTTCCGAGTATTTTAGCAAAGCAATAGAAATCCTCTCAAAGACACGGTATCTCTTTGCATTTTAAATCTGAAACACAGACCAATACAACTTTTTTATTGTCAACAAATCAAAAAATCTAATATGTATTTTAAAGCATTTATATGTACCCTGTATGACTTTCTTTTTATATTGGGGGTCTCCATTGTGTCCCTCTGCTGAATAATCAGGGAATTCCATGGAAAAGAAGTAGGAGTAATGGGGGATGGAGGGCACTAGGAGAACACGTCTCACCCAATCAACTTAGCAGGGCTCATATGGGCTCACAGAGGCTGAAGTAGAAAGCATGGACCCTCCATGGGTCTGTATCAGGACCTCTGAATAAATTACGGCTGTCATCTTGCAGATTTTGTGGGACTCCTAAAAGTGGGAGCATTTGTGTCATTGACTCTGTTGTCTCTTCTTAGGTCCCTTTTCATCCTATTGGGTTGCCTTGTCAGTCTTTTTTTTTTTTTTTTTTTTTTTTTTTTTTTGATTTTTCGAGACAGGGTTTCTCTGTGTAGCTTTGCGCCTTTCCTGGAACTCACTTGGTAGCCCAGGCTGTCCTTGAACTCACAGAGATCCGCCTGGCTCTGCCTCCCAAGTGCTGGGATTAAAGGCGTGTGCCACCACCGCCCGGCTGCCTTGTCAGTCTTGAAAGGAGAGCTTTTGCCTTGCCTTAAGGTATCTTGTTTTGTCATGATTTGCTGTCATCTCTTGGAGGCCTGCTCTTTTCCGAATAGGAAACTGAGGGTTAGTGGATCTGAAGGAAAGGGAAACTGGTGGAAAGCTAGGAGGAATAGATGGAGGGAAAATTATATGAATGAAGAACCCATTTCAAATATAAAAATAAAGAAATAAAGCCAATATATAAATCATTCAAGCAAAAACAGAAGAAAATAAAGAACCGAAGAAGAGCCAGTATTGTATAACATCCTAACTTTAGGACAGGGAACTTCTCTTTATGTGTTAAAAGTTTGCATAATATTATTTGTGCCAGGCATTTTCTACCTGAAAGTTATAAGTAATATTTTTATTAGCATTTGTTTTTTAAGGTTATAGTCAGAAAATATACTTTTACAAATGAATTGAGTTGTGGTTCTATTACACTGAACACCTTTAGTAAGCTGAGTTGTAACTGACCAAACTATGAAGATTCTATCTCTCACAGGCACCACAAGTATATAGTTTACAAGAAATAAATTTATCTTATATCTAGTGCATTTTAGGAAGAGAGCAAGGAAGATTATCACACAAACAAATGTCCACAGGTAAAGCTTCACTGCCTACAGGTTTAATATTTAATAGAAGGAAAAATGAAATATAATTCAATATATTTTGGCTTTAATTCTCAGTAGTCCAAATTTACTCTTTCTCAGAATCTTAAGGTAGCTATCTTACTATACAGTTTTTCTTTATTGTATCTTATTTATGTTAATCACTTAAATAAAAGGATATTTCACCATTTGTGACATAAACCTTAGGCATTTTCAAATGGAAATCAATCAAATAGGATCCCTGAAAAAAGGAACAAAATAACTGGAACATTTTCAGGCATTTCAAAGGCAGAAGTTGGGGCCTTGGGGTGTATTAGGCTTAAAGCATTGCAGTAATGAGACTGTCTAGGGCATCATATTGCTACCCAGATCGATCTGCCAAAGAGAAACTCTTTTACATGAAATGTGTTATGAAACTGAAGAAAATAAAAAAAAACCTCAGAAGACACATTACTATAGATAAGTGATAAGCAATATATATTGTGATTTTTCTTTTTGAATAATGTTATGACAATAGACTACAAGTGTGCAAGAGAATTTTGAAACAACACAATATTATATTATATATTATTTTGTTTACAGTAATAATTAATGAGAACAGAAGGTATATCTAAATCTAAAAGATTGATTTAAATAACCCTTGAAGAATTTGGTTTTAAATTTAAGAATAAATCAATACATCATGAATTATTTGCTATGTAAAAGGGCTCTATATTATCCTTCTTTTAATCTTTTTGTAACTTTATCCTTTTGTCAGAATGTTGCATTCATTCAACTGGACCACAAACTTTTACTCTGACTCAATGGGGTCAGAACTAGAATTTCTATTCTCTAATTTCAAAGCCAGAGGTTAGAATACAACAGTGAATTAAAATGTTACAAAGGTCTAAATGTAAAAATTGAGGTCAAAGACCTCATTTTTCTTTATTAAAAGTGTTCCTCTATCTCATTCAATTGAAGGATAATCATACTTCATTACAGAGATTAAACTATTAGGCCACAAACTCATTCAGTAAAACTTATTAACCCCTACAGAGATTAAACCTGGAAAGGGAGGAGCAAAAAAACATAGTTAATATCACTCTGAGTGCTGATATTTGATGCTCTAATCTTTTCTCACATAAACATGGAAGTCCATACATATCTTGCACAAAAGCAATCTTTAATTCAATCAACTATTATATTCTATCAATATATACCTCCACAAACATGAAGAAGACACTACAGTCTTGAAGTGGGAATTTCATCTCACCTTCTGAGGTCAGTTATTTAGTTTTCTCCATTTCCTTACTGTGTTAGTTTTATGGTTTCTGTATGCATATGTCTGATAAAAGCATCTTAAGGGAGAAAAGA